>NC_054706.1:78196556-78259056 GCF_016097555.1 Gigantopelta aegis | reverse complement strand
GATGAATGTGTAATTTGCTGTCGATGTTAATTACTGGATGTTTTTAAAGGTATTAAAATAGGAAGATGAATGTTTGATTATCTAATGTCAATGTTAATTACTGGTTGTTTTTAAATGTATTAGAAGAGGAAGATGAATGTGCAATTTTCTCAAGTTAATTTCTGGTTGTTTTAAAATGTATTAGAATAGGAAGATGAATGTGTAATTATCTGTCAGTGTTAATTGCTGGTTGTTTTTAAATGTTTTAGAAAAAGACTATGAATGTGTGATTTTCTAATGTCGATGATGAAGGGCAGCACAAAGCTTGGTTTGTGTTTGTGTCGAGCTGCAGTGAACTGTTATTGTCCTCCGATGTCAATCTGCCTCTGATCCAGACGGGACCAGCTCATTACAGCCCAAGCTCATATCGACCTGTTAAACTGCGTTACAAACTAAATGTGTACTAATCCATATTTAGAGAGAGGAAATCACACAGCACGATGTGTATCAATTTACGCAGTGTGTTTTACTGTCAGTGAACGCGTGGGTTGCGTGGAAACGACATACACCTCCATTTCAAAAGAGTTCAGTCATACTTGTATTAAAAGTCAATATCATTATTTGTTTGTGTATTTATACAACTCCTTTTCAGTCTTTTCAACATCGGCACAAACGATAAATGTTACGCAAATATTTTATTGTTTGCCGAGCAAAATCTTTTTAACTGCTTGTTCAATTTTGAAAAATTCATTTGATAATTAACATGTGTGTGTTAACAAAGAGATTTTGCTGGAAAAGCCAAGCCAAATACAAATTTTCAACAATGTTTTTTTGTCCTTCTCTTTTTGACTGCTTTGCAGTCTTTGTTTGAGCTAAGTGAAATAGAGATTTTTTTTCTCTTGCTCACATTTTCTCCCGGTAGCGTGTATGTTGTTAGGAAGCCCGTCATATTGACATTCTTGGGAGGTGATTTAAAGCTCAGTTTGTATGATAAGGAAATCAATGCTAATTTAATAACAAAGGAATTTTAGCTCCACCAAATTAAGCTGCACTGTTACTGTTGGGATTGCTGATGTTGCCACAGGGGAGTGGGGAACAGAGGCAACAGTAAATACTCCACATTTCGCTATCACCGCAGATTATTGTTTGTCTGTATAAACACATGGAAATACCATACCTCTTTACCAAAATAATAATTTTAAAAATGAACATGTGATTGTGTTACTCTGTACTTAAATCAAAATTATTATGGTTTTCCCCCTTTTTATACTGTTAAAACTCATAACTTAGTCCATTATATAAGTAATAAAACTCATAACTTAGTCCATTATATAAGTAATAAAACTCATAACTTAGTCCATTATATAAGTAATAAAACTCATAACTTAGTCCTTTATATGAGTAATAAAACACATAACTTAGTCCTTTATATAAGTAATAAAACTCATAACTTAGTCCTTTATATGAGTAATAAAACTCATAACGTAGTCCTTTATATAAGTAATAAAACTCATAACTTAGTCCTTTATATGAGTAATAAAACACATAACTTAGTCCTTTATATAAGTAATAAAACTCATAACGTAGTCCTTTATATAAGTAATAAAACTCATAACTTAGTCCTTTATATGAGTAATAAAATTCATAACTTAGTCCTGTATATAAGTAATAAAACTCATAACTTAGCCCTATATATAATTATAAGTAATAAAACTCATAACTTAGTCCTGTATGTAAGTAATAAAATTCATAACTTAGTCCTGTATATAAGTAATAAAACTCATAACTTAGTCCTGTACATAAGTAATAAAACTCATAACATAGCCCTGTATATAAGTAATAAAACTCATAATGTAGCCCTTTATATAATTATAAGTTATAAAACTCATAACGTAGCCCTGTATATAAGTAATAAAACTGTCATGGTTTATCCCGTTACATAATTTAACAATAGAATTGTTATGTTTATTTATTATTATTTCATGTTTGTATAAACACAACAAAATAATCATTTTAAAAAATGATCATTTGATAGCATTACACTTTACTTAGATAGGAATGATTATGGTTTTCTCCCTTTTTATAACTTTTATAGCTTAACCCTTTTTGTATAAGTAATAAAACTCATAATTTAATAATATAAGTAATTAAAATGTCATGGTTTATTGTCTGTTACATAATTTAATAATATAATTGTTATGTTTATTTATTCTTTTATAGAAATAATATAACTAATAACCTAAGAAATAAAATTGTCATAGTTTGCCATTATAATTAATTCAGTATTTATCAGTGTACTCCATTATTTAAATAATTTTACAAATATAATTTGCATTCAAAATTGTTTTGATGGAAAATTCATTAGCTTTATAGAAAACCTCAGTGAAAAAAATCTCTTGTTATCTTTGTTAATATTTATATCATTGATTTAATTAGTTGTACATAAATCAACTTTTAAAAATGCATTAATGTATACATGCATGTTAATAAACAAAATATTCATTTTCTGCATTACGATTAAGGATTAATTGTCTGTTATTTCATTTAAGTTGATCAAGTATGAACCAAAAGAAAAAGAAGAAAGACAAATTATGTGAATCAACAAAACAGTTCACACAAAAGTTTGCCATTCTTTTTTGTTTATACCTAGATGTAGGCTACCTAAAACATATAACAATCAATCCTTATAATTAAATTTGAAACATACTTATTAATAAAAATACAGATAAGATCATATTTAAAACAAAAAATCATTTTTTGTTGTTGAGCAACAATGCTCTTTAAAAGAAAGTATCCGTATAAAATAACATCTTCACATGTGATATTTCATGACCAATGTCGTTTTTATATTCATCGAGAAAAGAGCAAATTCGCTTTGGTAAGGCTGGATTATATGTGATGTCTTTAAATTTGTTTCGTTTAACGATATCACTAGAGCACATTGATTTATTAATCATTGGCTACTGAATGTCAGACATTTGGTCATTCTGACATACAGTCTTGGACAGGAAACCTGCTACAGTTTTCCATTAGTAGAAAGGGATCTTTTATATGTACCATCCCACAGACAGGACAGCACATACCATGGTCTTTGATATACCAGTCGTGGTGCACTGGTTGGATTAATTATTAAAAAATATGTTCAGTTTTTTTCTATGTCAAACAAGGTGCCAAATTAGGTGCCAATCAAAGCTTTATTGTTTATATTTAAATTTACTGATGATTAAACATCTTTGTGTTTGGACAGTTACTAATTATGTTAACCTCCAAATGCAATCTTTATTTGTAACACAAACTACAGAGTACCAAATCTATCTGTGTTTTAATGTACATGTTTAATGTATGGGTACATTTTCAAATCTGCCAGATATTCCTTGCATAATTAATAGCTAGACGTCTACGAATAATGTTCTTATGTTTTTGCTGAGAGACAGAAAAGTGCTTTGTGGTTGTTAACATTAAAATTAGCAGTTGATGTTGCATTACGTTACCCACTCATTCATTGGATGGGTTTTTTTCTTCTATTCTTTCATTGGTTAACTTCCCTTTCTTTCTATGTTTCTCTAGTTTGAAATGTCATGAGGTGTCATTCAACTACCAGTAATAATCTTTTCCTTTCCTGATTTATTTTTAGCTTATTATTTAATTTTTTTAAAATTTGTAAATCATGCATTTGAAATTTTAAAAACAATTCATATCACAGTGAAACCCCTTTAAACCAGACCTTCAGTAAACCGGAATTCCCTCAAAACCAGACCTTCAGTAAACCGGAATTCCCTCAAAACCAGACCTTCAGTAAACCGGAATTCCCTCTAAACCAATTTTTTTTTAATGGTAGTACTAGTAGAGAAAAGAACCTTTCTAAAGTGGAAACCCCTTAACACAGGACTTTTTACTTGATTCTGTGGGTGTCCACTTTACAGGGGTTTCACTGTATTTCAAACAGAGTGAGATGAGTGGTAAGAAAGACAAAAGCAGACGACAATAAGTTGTAAAAAATCAAAAAGACATAAACTGTGAGTTGACAGTTATCAAGATGTGATTGATGAGGGAAAATGACACCAAATCGGTTGGACGGTGACATGAAACGTAATCCACTCCCACCCATGTACATACAGCAGTTTCATTAGCAAGATCTATTTGTGAGACAGACAGAGAGTCAAAAATAAATATAATTTTTTTCAGGGTGAACATTCAAAAAAATACATTCTTCTTCTTCAGTGTGGGAGAAAACACCTAGAACTTGACAGAAAGAGTCAAGTGTCGTCTTTTCTTTATATTTAAAAGTTTATAAATGAAATATTAAACAACTACCACTAACAGTTTAATTACACAAACTTATTAAGGTGTTTCGGAATTGCTGCCTTTTTAAAAACATTAATGATAAATGATGATGTCACATCACTGTAATTTCACTAATTATGCAAGGTAATTATAAATACACTTTTGATGATTTTCTTTTTTATCAATAAAAACAATAAAATTTCTGCCACCCTGAGGATTGAGACCTTTTTTTGTTTAATTGATGTACAGTATTTCTGAAGTCCTGAAAATACATGTATAAATAAAAAATAAAAGTTTACACACTTCTCTCATTTGAAAAAAAAAGAGGATTAAAATCTAGCATTTGTTTTATAATAACCTAATGGATATAAATGATCTAAAATTGATAGATTTAACATAGGGTTATAGGATCTAATCTCCTCACTGGACCCAATGGGTGTTTTCCTGTTCCAACTAGAACCCTGCCTCTGGTATATCATGGTACGTGCCATTCTTTCTATGAAAAAGTGCATATAAATGATACCTTGCAACTGGTATATCATGGTACGTGCCATTCTTTCTATGAAAAAGTGCATATAAATGATACCTTGCAACTGGTATATCATGGTACGTGCCATTCTTTCTATGAAAAAGTGCATATAAATGATACCTTGCAACTGGTATATCATGGTACGTGCCATTCTTTCTATGAAAAAGTGCATATAAATGATACCTTGCAACTGGTATATCATGGTACGTGCCATTCTTTCTATGAAAAAGTGCATATAAATGATACCTTGCAATGGTAAATGATACCTTGCAACTGGTATATCATGGTACGTACCATTCTTTCTATGGAAAAGTGCATATAAATGATACCTTGCAACTGGTATATCATGGTACGTACCATTCTTTCTATGGAAAAGTGCATATAAATGATACCTTGCAACTGGTATATCATGGTACGTACCATTCTTTCTATGGAAAAGTGCATATAAATGATACCTTGCAACTGGTATATCATGGTACGTACCATTCTTTCTATGGAAAAGTGCATATAAATGATACCTTGCAACTGGTATATCATGGTACGTACCACCATTCTTTCTATGGAACTAAATGCATATACCAATGATACCTATGATACCTTGCAACTGGTATATCATGGTACGTACCATTCTTTCTATGGATAAATGCATATAAATGATACCTTGCAACTGGTATATCATGGTACGTACCATTCTTTCTATGGAAAAGTGCATATAAATGATACCTTGCAACTGGTATATCATGGTACGTACCATTCTTTCTATGGAAAAGTGCATATAAATGATACCTTGCAACTGGTATATCATGGTACGTACCATTCTTTCTATGGATAAATGCATATAAATGATACCTTGCAACTGGTATATCATGGTACGTACCATTCTTTCTATGGAAAAGTGCATATAAATGATACCTTGCAACTGGTATATCATGGTACGTACCATTCTTTCTATGGATAAATGCATATAAATGATACCTTGCAACTGGTATATCATGGTACGTACCATTCTTTCTATGGAAAAGTGCATATAAATGATACCTTGCAACTGGTATATCATGGTACGTACCATTCTTTCTATGGATAAATGCATATAAATGATACCTTGCAACTGGTATATCATGGTACGTACCATTCTTTCTATGGAAAAGTGCATATAAATGATACCTTGCAACTGGTATATCATGGTACGTACCATTCTTTCTATGGAAAAAGTGCATATAAATGATACCTTGCAACTGGTATATCATGGTACGTACCATTCTTTCTATGGAAAAGTGCATATAAATGATACCTTGCAACTGGTATATCATGGTACGTACCATTCTTTCTATGGATAAATGCATATAAATGATACCTTGCAACTGGTATATCATGGTACGTACCATTCTTTCTATGGATAAATGCATATAAATGATACCTTGCAACTGGTATATCATGGTACGTACCATTCTTTCTATGGATAAATGCATATAAATGATACCTTGCAACTGGTATATCATGGTACGTGCCATTCTTTCTATGAAAAAGTGCATATAAATGATACCTTGCAACTGGTATATCATGGTACGTGCCATTCTTTCTATGAAAAGTGCATATAAATGATACCTTGCAACTGGTATATCATGGTACGTACCATTCTTTCTATGGAAAAGTGCATTTAAATGATACCTTGCAACTGGTATATCATGGTACGTGCCATTCTTTCTATGGAAAAGTGCATATAAATGATACCTTGCAACTGGTATATCATGGTACGTGCCATTCTTTCTATGGAAAAGTGCATATAAATGATACCTTGCAACTGGTATATCATGGTACGTACCATTCTTTCTATGGATAAATGCATATAAATGATACCTTGCAACTGGTATATCATGGTACGTACCATTCTTTCTATGGATAAATGCATATAAATGATACCTTGCAACTGGTATATCATGGTACGTACCATTCTTTCTATGGATAAATGCATATAAATGATACCTTGCAACTGGTATATCATGGTACGTACCATTCTTTCTATGAAAAAGTGCATATAAATGATACCTTGCAACTGGTATATCATGGTACGTACCATTCTTTCTATGGAAAAGTGCATATAAATGATACCTTGCAACTGGTATATCATGGTACGTACCATTCTTTCTATGGATAAATGCATATAAATGATACCTTGCAACTGGTATATCATGGTACGTACCATTCTTTCTATGGATAAATGCATATAAATGATACCTTGCAACTGGTATATCATGGTACGTACCATTCTTTCTATGGATAAATGCATATAAATGATACCTTGCAACTGGTATATCATGGTACGTGCCATTCTTTCTATGGAAAAGTGCATATAAATGATACCTTGCAACTGGTATATCATGGTACGTACCATTCTTTCTATGGAAAAGTGCATATAAATGATACCTTGCAACTGGTATATCATGGTACGTACCATTCTTTCTATGGAAAAGTGCATATAAATGATACCTTGCAACTGGTATATCATGGTACGTGCCATTCTTTCTATGGAAAAGTGCATATAAATGATACCTTGCAACTGGTATATCATGGTACGTGCCATTCTTTCTATGGAAAAGTGCATATAAATGATACCTTGCAACTGGTATATCATGGTACGTACCATTCTTTCTATGGATAAATGCATATAAATGATACCTTGCAACTGGTATATCATGGTACGTACCATTCTTTCTATGGAAAAGTGCATATAAATGATACCTTGCAACTGGTATATCATGGTACGTACCATTCTTTCTATGGATAAATGCATATAAATGATACCTTGCAACTGGTATATCATGGTACGTACCATTCTTTCTATGGAAAAGTGCATATAAATGATACCTTGCAACTGGTATATCATGGTACGTACCATTCTTTCTATGGATAAATGCATATAAATGATACCTTGCAACTGGTATATCATGGTACGTACCATTCTTTCTATGGAAAAGTGCATATAAATGATACCTTGCAACTGGTATATCATGGTACGTACCATTCTTTCTATGGAAAAAGTGCATATAAATGATACCTTGCAACTGGTATATCATGGTACGTACCATTCTTTCTATGGAAAAGTGCATATAAATGATACCTTGCAACTGGTATATCATGGTACGTACCATTCTTTCTATGGATAAATGCATATAAATGATACCTTGCAACTGGTATATCATGGTACGTACCATTCTTTCTATGGATAAATGCATATAAATGATACCTTGCAACTGGTATATCATGGTACGTACCATTCTTTCTATGGATAAATGCATATAAATGATACCTTGCAACTGGTATATCATGGTACGTGCCATTCTTTCTATGAAAAAGTGCATATAAATGATACCTTGCAACTGGTATATCATGGTACGTGCCATTCTTTCTATGAAAAAGTGCATATAAATGATACCTTGCAACTGGTATATCATGGTACGTACCATTCTTTCTATGGAAAAGTGCATTTAAATGATACCTTGCAACTGGTATATCATGGTACGTGCCATTCTTTCTATGGAAAAGTGCATATAAATGATACCTTGCAACTGGTATATCATGGTACGTGCCATTCTTTCTATGGAAAAGTGCATATAAATGATACCTTGCAACTGGTATATCATGGTACGTACCATTCTTTCTATGGATAAATGCATATAAATGATACCTTGCAACTGGTATATCATGGCACGTACCATTCTTTCTATGGATAAATGCATATAAATGATACCTTGCAACTGGTATATCATGGTACGTACCATTCTTTCTATGGATAAATGCATATAAATGATACCTTGCAACTGGTATATCATGGTACGTACCATTCTTTCTATGAAAAAGTGCATATAAATGATACCTTGCAACTGGTATATCATGGTACGTACCATTCTTTCTATGGAAAAGTGCATATAAATGATACCTTGCAACTGGTATATCATGGTACGTACCATTCTTTCTATGGATAAATGCATATAAATGATACCTTGCAACTGGTATATCATGGTACGTACCATTCTTTCTATGGATAAATGCATATAAATGATACCTTGCAACTGGTATATCATGGTACGTACCATTCTTTCTATGGATAAATGCATATAAATGATACCTTGCAACTGGTATATCATGGTACGTGCCATTCTTTCTATGAAAAAGTGCATATAAATGATACCTTGCAACTGGTATATCATGGTACGTACCATTCTTTCTATGGAAAAGTGCATATAAATGATACCTTGCAACTGGTATATCATGGTACGTACCATTCTTTCTATGGAAAAGTGCATTTAAATGATACCTTGCAACTGGTATATCATGGTACGTGCCATTCTTTCTATGGAAAAGTGCATATAAATGATACCTTGCAACTGGTATATCATGGTACGTGCCATTCTTTCTATGGAAAAGTGCATATAAATGATACCTTGCAACTGGTATATCATGGTACGTACCATTCTTTCTATGGATAAATGCATATAAATGATACCTTGCAACTGGTATATCATGGCACGTACCATTCTTTCTATGGATAAATGCATATAAATGATACCTTGCAACTGGTATATCATGGTACGTACCATTCTTTCTATGGATAAATGCATATAAATGATACCTTGCAACTGGTATATCATGGTACGTACCATTCTTTCTATGAAAAAGTGCATATAAATGATACCTTGCAACTGGTATATCATGGTACGTGCCATTCTTTCTATGGAAAAATGCATATAAATGATACCTTGCAACTGGTATATCATGGTACGTGCCATTCTTTCTATGGAAAAATGCATATAAATGATACCTTGCAACTGGTATATCATGGTACGTGCCATTCTTTCTATGGAAAAATGCATATAAATGATACCTTGCAACTGGTATATCATGGTACGTGCCATTCTTTCTATGGAAAAGTGCATATAAATGATACCTTGCAACTGGTATATCATGGTACGTGCCATTCTTTCTATGGAAAAGTGCATATAAATGATACCTTGCAACTGGTATATCATGGTACGTGTCATTCTTTCTATGGAAAAGTGCATATAAATGATACCTTGCAACTGGTATATCATGGTACGTGTCATTCTTTCTATGGAAAAGTGCATATAAATGATACCTTGCTGCTATATATTTTTAGGGTGTTTCCTCTGAAGACATGTTACAATACCAAATGTTTGACATTCAATAGCCGATTATTAATTAATCAGTGTGCTCTTGTGATGTCATTAACAAACTTTAACTTTATATTGTAATTATTTGTTTATTTTTAAACAATATTTATTCAGTAAATTAAGTGTAGTGGCAGACATGCAGTATAGGCCTATATAAATAATGCCTCTCGTAATTAATTCATTAGTTATTTAAAACATACAAGTGCTTTATAGATCATGAAGAAAAAAAGGCTCGATTAGTCTTAGAAGACAAATTTTCCAATAGTCTCTAATCGCTAAACTGATATTGTAATTTAAATGATAATAATTTTCACTTGCCACCAGCATCTTCCACCGCTGAGCATAATCGAGCACGGATATAGAAAATAAAAAAATAAAAAAATAAAAAGGGCGTCTTGGGATTGGTGTCCAGTGAGTAGGAGGTGCCATCGCATATCTTCGGTAAACCCTATTAATAATACTTGTGGGTGATTTTCCTGCTCTGCCTAAACGAGTGAATCTGCAATGAAATTAACACAACCTCGGACAGGTTGCTTTGTGGCTAGCTGATCGTCTGACGGGCACTAATTATTAAGTTTCCTCAGCGGTCGATCACTTCCATTATCCTTGATGGGCCCGGCACAATCAGATCGATGCTCTTCGCAACATATTGGTTATTCGCTCTCCACACTGACTGCCAGCACCGGCGGTGACTGGCGGGAGAAAATTTCCATTATTTTAACATGTACGCAAAACAAATTGGCAGCTAAAGCTAAGTTGGCTTTGTGAGTAATCAATCATGGTAAATCTCATTCCATATGTTTATTAGCACTGACTTAAATTATGAAGCTTTCCTCCCGTCATGGGTTAGAATAAATATGTCACCGATAGCTCTGGGGCAGGATGGAGAGTAAATTAATATTGGTTCGTACTTTGCAGAATTCTACCCACTAACATGTTTATTGTGTTAAAGCGATATCTTAATTATGTTGCTCTGTTTGGTCACATGATGGTGTTGTTATGGGACTGCTGGCTGGAGGATCAAGGGTTCAAATCTTCAGATGGGTTCAGTGATCAGTTATCTGCTCTCATGGGTTTAACTTGGTCTAAAACACAGTTGGCTTACGTGTGGAGGACCAATGGTTCAAATCTCATGGTGGGTTCAGTGATCATTTACCTGCTCTGATGGGTATAAGTGGTTCTAGAACACAGTTGGTGTCTATGTGGAGGACCAATGGTTCAAATCTCATGATGGGTTCAATGCTTTGACTGTTTGCATTCTATAATTGGTGAACTATATACATAGCTTTTGGGTATGTGTTCAAATTTCTTAATAGTTCTGGAGCTGAGAATATTTGATTGCTGAGCAGAGGACCGTATGTTCAAATCTCCTAATGGGTGTTAATGTTAAGAATATATAACTATCTGTCATTTTGTTATGATGTTATAATTATTAAGTCTAGTAAAGAGATTTTTGGGTGATTATCGAAATAAACGGAAAGGAATGTTGGTTTTGATACACTAGTATTAGTTGTGGAGAAATGGAAAACAACCCTTATAGGTAAGGAAATGGATTTTACGGTATGTACTGTCCTGTCTTGCTGTATTGTGATGGGAGTAGCCTATGTGATGGAACCAAATAACCACAGCTCGTTTTGTTTTTTCTTTTCTTTGTTTAACCTTTTAGCAACTTTCTGTTTGCTCTTATTACTATATGTGTTTCTAGTGTTACAAATTCTCATGAAGAGATTTACAGAGTTTTCTCCCCTCCTCCATAAAGCAGCTCTGTTTGTCTACTGGCTTGAGCTGCTGGCGATGAAGTGTGTGTGGCGTATTACTTGTTAGTTGGTTGAATATTTATGCTATCAGTCGGTCTGTTATTACACATATTAGCCCGGATCAAGGGGCTGTAGCTAAATTGATCACGTTATCAGTGGGGAAGACTTTTTGTGCTACATAAAACACACACCACAAGCAGACAAACTTATCTAAAGCTGACATGGCCCGGCCCTCCAGGATTGGAAATATCCACTCGCCATTGAAGAAGGCCAACAAGGTGCACAAAGCTAAACAAATGGGGTGGAGTAACATTCTTTCTTCTTGGCAGACGCACTTGGCAACTCGATCATATTGGAGCTTCAGACCAGTGGAAAAATTCGGTATAATAAATGAGCTCTCCCTCCATTGCGGGGAAATTTAAAAAAAGAAAAAAAGAGAGGCAGAGAGAGACAGATTTGGTGACGCAGAAGATATATATATATATATATAAATGAAAAGCTAACTTGTAGTAGATAATGTTTCACAACAGAAATGATTTATGGGGAGAGGATGTGGGGTTTTTTGTGGTATGTTTAACGGGGGTTAGTGGTCATTTTTGTTTTTGTTTGTTTGTTTGTTTGTTTGTTTATTTTTGTTTGTTCATTTGTTTGTTCCTTTATTTTTATTTATTTATTTATTTATTTATTTATTTATTTATTTATTTACATTTATTTATTGGCTGATTGGTTCGTTTAATTATTTATCAATTAGTTTGGGTGTATTAATTTACTTTTTACTTTTTAAAAATAAAATCTGTTTCAACCGCTTTATTAACTCATAACAGAGAACAAAATTAACTTCAGTTCTTTATATTATTTGTCTAGTATTTGACACGAACCCGCCACATTGACTTAAACACAATTACATAAGCACTATTAGTGAACACTTCTTTGAAACTTTAATGCTATGCAGTTTAAATGGTGATCTCCCAAGGGCAGACCCAGGAATTATTTTTAGGAAGGGGAGCAAGAGCAAAAGGGAACTCAGACCAACTAATTTGAAGGTCACTTTAATAAAAAAAACTAGGGGCAGGATTTAGCTCAGTCCGTTAAGTTCTCGCCTGACGTGCTTGCATCACAGGATCAAACCACCTCTGTGGATTTATTCAACTGATTGGGTTTTTTCTCATTCCAACCAGTGCACCACAACTGGTCAAAGGCCTGTGGTATATTGATACCCTGGCTGTGGGAAAGTGCATATAAAAGATCCCTTGCTGCATTAGGAAAACTGTAGCGGGTTTTCTCTGATGACTACGAGTCAGAATTACAAAATGTTTGAGATCCAATAGCTGATGATTAAATTAATCATCTAGTGATGTCACTAAAAAAAAACTTAGGTATAGCTAAATGGTAAAGTGCTCAGTTGATATGCAGTTAGTCTGGGATCGATCCCTGTCGGTGGGCCCATTGGGCTATTTCTTGTTCCAGCCAGTGCTCCGCAACTGGTGTAACCATGGCCATGGTTACTATCCTGTCTGTGGGATAGTGCATATAAAAGATCCCTTGTTGCTAATCGAAAAGAGTAGCCCATAAAGTGGCGACGGTGAGTCTCCTCTCTCAGTATTTAGGGGTGAGGCATAGCCCAGTGGTACAGTGCCCGCTTGATGCGCGGTCAGTTTGGGATCGATCCCTTTCAGTGAGTCCATTGCGCTATTTCTTGCTCCAGCCAGTGCACCATGACTGGTACATCAAAGGCCGTGGTATGTGCCATCCTGTCTATGGATGGTGCATATAAAAGATCCCTTGCTGCTAATCGAAAAGATGAAGTGGTGACAGCGGGTTTCCTCTCTCTCTGTGTGGTCCTTAACCATATGTCTGATATCATATAACCATAAATATAAATGTGTTGAGTGTGTCGTTAAATAAAACATTTTCTTCCTTCCTTCCTCTCAATATCTGTGTGGTCCTTAACCATGTATCTGACACCATAAAACTATAAATAAAATGTGTTCCTTCCTTCTTTTTGGAGAACCGGGTCCTACTTATCCATCTCATGGATCCACCCATGATCTCAGCATGTGTTCTCACAACACGTGGGTTGGGCTTGTTTTTCCTCATTTCACATTTGTTAGCAGTGGTAGGAATCTGATGCTCTCCTCCATGAGGAGGGAGTTACATCCAGTATCAATCTACCATTATTTAGCTGCTGCAAATAACACATACCAACTATAGGTTCTCTCACACCAAATCAGTTGCCAATAAACTTAATGTAATACATTTTACAATAAAACTGATATTAGCAATATTGCAATGCACTCAGACAGTTCACGTTTAAACAGTGAGATAATATCTACATTTTGTCTTTCTGCAGGAAATGGGTGTCACTTAGGATTTAGATTAAAATTTGTTTAATGACACCATTATAGAGTGCATTTATATATTATCAGTATTGGATTTCAAATATTTTGTAGTTCTTAGAGAAGACTTGCTACACTTTTTTTATTAGAAGTAGACTATTTTACGTATACTTTCCCACAGACAGAATGGTGTTTAATATGATCATGGGGAAGTGGTTAGGATGGGAAAAACCCAATCAGAGAATGGGTCCACTGTGATGTTTTGATCCTACAATGCAAGCACCTCAAACTTAGAGATTGAATTATTTAGAGATTGAATTTAGAGAACAAATTTAGAGAGCGATTTTAGAGAGCGAATTTAGGTAACAAATTTAGAGAACGAATTTAGAGAATGAATTTAGAGAATGAATGTTTTTTTACTAGCAGCACTCAGTTTTATGTCATCTCTTACCAGTGTGAATCTCCAGTGTACACTGCAACAATTGTTGATTAATAAAACTATATTAATTTATTGAGAACATAATATATAGTATTTGAACAAATAAAACATGACACATATTACTAACAATCATATAAAAATACAGTAGCATTTTACTCCTTAAATATGAATTCCTGTTTGTTAAAATGGTGCAATTAATTTTTTTTTTTTCATAAAACATTTTTGAATTCCTATAAATAGCCCACATAATGTATTTAGGGTGCTTTCTAACACACCACTAACCAGAAGCAGTATAGTTTATACAGAGACAATACTCGGTTATTGCTGCTTTATTTAAGTTTGGGCTTCATTTAAGTTTGGGCTCCACTTCCAAAGTTTGGGCCCCAGTTCCAAAACTTTCTGATAATCGATAGTCCCAAACCTCCTGTCATGAACAAGAAAACTTTCTGATAATCGATAGTCCCAAACCTCCTGTCATGAACAAGAAAACTTTCTGATAATCGATAGTCCTAAACCTCCTGTCATCAACAAGAAAACTTTCTGATAATCGATAGTCCTAAACCTCCTGTCATGAACAAGAAAACTTTCTGATAATCGATAGTCCTAAACCTCCTGTCATGAACAAGAAAACTTTCTGATAATCGATAGTCCTAAACCTCCTGTCATGAGCAAGAAAACTTTCTGATAATCGATAGTCCTAAACCTCCTGTCATGAACAAGAAAACTTTCTGATAATCGATAGTCCTAAACCTCCTGTCATGAACAAGAAAACTTTCTGATAATCGATAGTCCTAAACCTCCTGTCATGAACAAGAAAACTTTCTGATAATCGATAGTCCTAAACCTCCTGTCATGAACAAGAAAACTTTCTGATAATCGATAGTCCTAAACCTCCTGTCATGAACAAGAAAACGTATACTCATTGTGTAAAGCCCAAATCCAGCCAGATGTGGTGTTATGTGGTGTTCCAGTTTGTTCATGGCTATATATGTATTGCTGATGATATAGAATTAGTCCTTATTTAGTCATTAGAATGGAACGGTGTTTGTTTGTGTCTTGTTTGTACATGTATGTAACATGTTTTGTATCCAGTTCCATATGTGGAATGTTTATATACAATGCACTTTTTATCTTTTATCTTTTTTTAAACTCCGCCTATGTGTACGAAGAAAACACCTTTCCTTGCATTTCTCTATCATTTTACGTATAAATTAGTTATACAAAGCTTCATATAAATTTAATACATAAAATTTTGAACTGAGAATTTAAATATTATATGAAAGTACATGTATTTTGTTTACAAACTTAATTTTCATTTAAAATTAAAAAAACTAAAATAAAGAAGTAGATATATCATGTTCCAACTAAGATATAAAATATTATTAAAAAAGTACTTATATTTCTAGTTAACTATATTCATTTTTACTTTATAATTAAGACACAAATCAGTACACACATCATGATCCAACTAAGGTATTAAATATTATATGAAAATACTTCTTGTTAACCATATTAACTTTAATTTAAAATAAAGACACAAATAAATAGATGCATGGTGATTCACGCGTATGAAAATTTCCTTTTCTTCTCTTGGAGCTTCATCTTATTTCCCTCCTTTATCTGTCTGTTGTAATTCATGGCGTGAAGTGATACAAAAGAGTGTACAATTGTCCCCTGCTTGTTAAGTCTTTTGTCGGTAGCTTGTGTGTACATAGTTAGAATAGCAGCCGACATTTCCAATAGGGAGGTCTCGGCTGCCTGTGGAAGCTATAGACGATCCCATTGAAGAGTGTTTTTCCTGTAGGTAAAAACATTATTATGTGCTAAACGCCAGCTCTGAGCTGGACTTGTCAGCATATAAAGACATGATCCATGGGAGAGGTGTAATTATCAACACAAGCCTGGCTGACACACACGATTAGCTTATGGGTCAACAAGAAAACAGTATTTCCCTCTCTTTGTTACCTTTAATTCACTGCCGGAGAAAATAACTCCGCTAATATAATGCTGTAGTAACACAGAGGGTTTTTTTTTCTTTCTTTCTTTCTTTCTTTTTATCTTTGTGCCCCTACTGAATTGCAAATTGAGGTTGACTTCATAGTGTTGCATTATGGGACTGTGTGGTTGATGGCAACAATAAAAGTTTTGTAGTGAATAGCGTGCGACATGGGATATATAAAACATGAGAGTTTATTGATGGTAGTTGTACAGGGGGAAAACAGTCTCTATGAACTGGTCAAAAGTGATGGACTAGAAAAACGCACTTTGTTCTTGATGTTTCAAGAATGGCCACTGTTTGCTATTGACTCCCCGAGAATCGGACAAGTACAGCGTGTGAATGACAGACGAGTAGGTGTGTGAATATAGCGCACACTGCTGGTGTTATGTTTGCTACACACTCACGTGCCCAGACTTGTTTAAGATAATCCCACTGATTCGGGAGTTGTTTAAGATAGTCCCACTGATTCGAGACTTGTTTAAGATAGTCCCATTGATTCGGGACTTGTTTAAGATAGTCCCACTGATTCGGGACTTGTTTAAGATAGTCCCACTGATTCGGGACTTGTTTAAGATAGTCCCACTGATTTGGGCCGCCCCAACAAAGCTTTTCAATAGACGCTTTTGCTGATGACTTTTTTCTCATTTGACCTTTGCATAATCAGATATCATTTGACCTTTGCATAATCAGATATCATTTGGGGTCTACTCCAAACATTTGTCACAAACAGGCTGTACTGCAATCAAAACCGAGGGCTTTTTTAAAAATATAAATCATCAACAACAGAAGCAGAAGTTTATTTTTTTTCAAATATATAAATGAACAAGTGAAGCATAAGCTAACAAATATTGTGAACAGCTCAGTGTGTTTTGTGAAAAAGAAACTTGTGAACAAGTGACAAAATGTAGTTAACTGAATGCAGAACATACATAATTAATAAAGTTTGATGAAATATCACAAAACCATAATGCAATATGATGAAATAACACACCTATCAATATTTATGACATGACGAAAACAATGCATACAGTTTATAATCTGATGATGAAATAATATACTGTATATCGATGCTGAAGGTGTGTGTATTTCATAGCCATTAATTTGAACACTTCTAATGTTACAGTATATACTTGTTACATTAGAACACTGTTTCCGATTTTACAGTATACACTTGTTACATTAGAACACTGTTTCTGATTTTACAGTATACACTTGTTACATTAGAACACTGTTTCTGATTTTACAGTATACACTTGCTACATTAGAACACTGTTTCTGATTTTACAGTATACACTTACATTAGAACACTGTTTCTGATTTTACAGTATACACTTGTTACATTAGAACACTGTTTCTGATTTTACAGTATACACTTGTTACATTAGAACACTGTTTCTGATTTTACAGTATACACTTACATTAGAACACTGTTTCTGATTTTACAGTATACACTTGTTACATTAGAACACTGTTTCTGATTTTACAGTATACACTTGTTACATTAGAACACTGTTTCTGATTTTACAGTATACACTTGTTACATTAGAACACTGTTTCTGATTTTACAGTATACACTTGTTACATTAGAACACTGTTTCTGATTTTACAGTATACACTTGTTACATTAGAACACTGTTTCTGATTTTACAGTATACACTTGTTACATTAGAACACTGTTTCTGATTTTATAGTATATACTTGTTACATTAAAGTGGTAATTTATCTTTCAAATATTTATTTACTAGTAGAATATCTGTGTTAATGTTGCGTGCTAAAGTCTTTGATTTAAATGTAAGTTGTAAAACTCAGGAACGTGACAGTTTTGTACCTTTGTTTAGCAGCAACTTGTCTGTAGTGCATGGGTCTTTGACCTTTGGAGCAGCTGTTTTCTGTGAATCATGGAAACATGCAACATTGTTCAAATAAAAAGAAAGAAAAAAAGCAACTATTAATAATTTTCATAGCAACACAGTGGCAATATTGTATGGATTTGAGTTACATTATGAAACTTTTTCTTACACTTTAACAATGATTAAAGCAGTTACATACACACTGAAATGATGAAAGGAGTTACATACACACTAAAATGATGAAAGGAGTTACATACACACTAAAATGATGAAAGGAGTTACATACACACTGAAATGATGAAAGGAGTTACATACACACTAAAATGATGAAAGGAGTTACATACACACTGAAATGATGAAAGGAGTTACATACACACTAAAATGATGAAAGGAGTTACATACACACACTACAAAAAATGATGAAAGGAGTTACATACACACTAAAATGATGAAATGATGAAAGGAGTTACATACACACTACATACACACTAAAATGATGAAAGGAGTTACATACACACTAAAATGATTAAAGGAGTTACATACACACTAAAACAATTAAAGGAGTTACATACACACTAAAATGATGAAAGGAGTTACATACACACTAAAATGATGAAAGGAGTTACATACACACTAAAACAATTAAAGGAGTTACATACACACCAAAATGATTAAAGGAGTTACATACACACCAAAATGATGAAAGGAGTTACATACACACTAAAATGATGAAAGGAGTTACATACACACTAAAATGATTAAAGGAGTTACATACACACTAAAATGATGAAAGGAGTTACATACACACCAAAATGATGAAAGGAGTTACATACACACCTAAAATGAATTAACGACACCCCAGCACGAAAAAAAGGAGTTACATACAATATAAAAACAGTGTAAAAATGATATCACAGAAAGGAATTTTACTCTAAACTTCATTTTGTGCTGTATTGGCCATTCTCAAAGAGAATGTTACACCCCTGCACCACGGTGAGGTTACAGCACACGCAGGGGCACCAAAATGATGAAAGGAGTTACATACACACTAAAATGATGAAAGGAGTTACATACACACTAAAATGATTAAAGGAGTTACATACACATTAAAATGATTAAAGGAGTTACATACACACTAAAATGATGAAAGGAGTTACATACACACTAAAATGATGAAAGGAGTTACATACACACTAAAATGATGAAAGGAGTTACATACACACTAAAACAATTAAAGGAGTTACATACACACTAAAATGATGAAAGGAGATACATACACACTAAAATGATTAAAGGAGATACATACACACTAAAATGTGATTACTGGTTATTATGACTAGTCATAAAATGTGTTGAGTGCGTCATTAAATAAAACATTTCCTTCCTTATGACTAGTCTTCTTAAGGTGATTTTTATTTGAATGAGTTGCATACACAGTAAAATGTGATTAATAGTTGAATATGACCTAATTTTCTAACACTGATTAAGTGAGTTGCATACACAGTAAAATGTGATTAATAGTTGAATATGACCTAATTTTCTAACACTGATTAAGTGAGTTGCATACACAGTAAAATGTGATTAATAGTTGAATATGACCTAATTTTCTAACACTGATTAAGTGAGTTGCATACACAGTAAAATGTGATTAATAGTTGAATATGACCTAATTTTCTAACACTGATTAAGTGAGTTGCATACACAGTAAAATGTGATTAATAGTTGAATATGACCTAATTTTCTAACACTGATTAAGTGAGTTGCATACACAGTAAAATGTGATTAATAGTTGAATATGACCTAATTTTCTAACACTGATTAAGTGAGTTGCATACACAGTAAAATGTGATTAATAGTTGAATATGACCTAATTTTCTAACACTGATTAAGTGAGTTGCATACACAGTAAAATGTGATTAATAGTTGAATATGACCTAATTTTCTAACACTGATTAAGTGAGTTGCATACACAGTAAAATGTGATTAATAGTTGAATATGACCTAATTTTCTAACACTGATTAAGTGAGTTGCATACACAGTAAAATGTGATTAATAGTTGAATATGACCTAATTTTCTAACACTGATTAAGTGAGTTGCATACACAGTAAAATGTGATTAATAGTTGAATATGACCATTTTCTAACACTGATTAAGTGCATACAAGTAAAATGTGATTAATAGTTGAATATGACCTAATTTTCTAACACTGATTAAGTGAGTTGCATACACAGTAAAATGTGATTAATAGTTGAATATGACCTAATTTTCTAACACTGATTAAGTGAGTTGCATACACAGTAAAATGTGATTAATAGTTGAATATGACCTAATTTTCTAACACTGATTAAGTGAGTTGCATACACAGTAAAATGTGATTAATAGTTGAATATGACCTAATTTTCTAACACTGATTAAGTGAGTTGCATACACAGTAAAATGTGATTAATAGTTGAATATGACCTAATTTTCTAACACTGATTAAGTGAGTTGCATACACAGTAAAATGTGATTAATAGTTGAATATGACCTAATTTTCTAACACTGATTAAGTGAGTTGCATACACAGTAAAATGTGATTAATAGTTGAATATGACCTAATTTTCTAACACTGATTAAGTGAGTTGCATACACAGTAAAATGTGATTAATAGTTGAATATGACCTAATTTTCTAACACTGATTAAGTGAGTTGCATACACAGTAAAATGTGATTAATAGTTGAATATGACCTAATTTTCTAACACTGATTAAGTGAGTTGCATACACAGTAAAATGTGATTAATAGTTGAATATGACCTAATTTTCTAACACTGATTAAGTGAGTTGCATACACAGTAAAATGTGATTAATAGTTGAATATGACCTAATTTTCTAACACTGATTAAGTGAGTTGCATACACAGTAAAATGTGATTAATAGTTGAATATGACCTAATTTTCTAACACTGATTAAGTGAGTTGCATACACAGTAAAATGTGATTAATAGTTGAATATGACCTAATTTTCTAACACTGATTAAGTGAGTTGCATACACAGTAAAATGTGATTAATAGTTGAATATGACCTAATTTTCTAACACTGATTAAGTGAGTTGCATACACAGTGAAATGTGATTAATAGTTGAATATGACCTAATTTTCTAACACTGATTAAGTGAGTTGCATACACAGTGAAATGTGATTAATAGTTGAATATGACCTAATTTTCTAACACTGATTAAGTGAGTTGCATACACAGTAAAATGTGATTAATAGTTGAATATGACCTAATTTTCTAACACTGATTAAGTGAGTTGCATACACAGTAAAAATGTGACTAATGGTAAATATGACTTGTCTCTCTTTGAAGTGGTATATGTTGTGTCTCAGTGGGAACAGCATACACCTGAAGTCATAAAATCAGTTCCTCTCAATTGACCTATAAGATTACTACTCAAACAATGTGGTATGTGCTGTCTTTTCTGGGGGAAAGCTAAGAATCAGACTAGCTGATGAGATAGCATCACGTCTCTTTCCACAGTTACTAGAAAGATAGTGCAGTTACCAGAATTTATATCAAACAGTTACTAGAAAGATAGCACAATTACTAGAATTTATATCAAACAATTACTAGAAAGATAGCACAATTACTAGAATTTATATCAAACAATTACTAGAAAGATAGCACAATTACTAGAATTTATATCAAACAATTACTAGAAAGATAGCACAATTACTAGAATTTATATCAAACAGCTTATGTCCATCAGTTAGACAATGAATTCTGGTGTTGGATAAACAGTGTGGTATGATGTCATTCCTTTCCTGTCCTAACAATGAATGATTAAACAATGTGCTGGGGTGTTATACATTCCTTTCCTGTCCTAACAATGAATGATTAAACAATGTGCTGGGGTGTTATACATTCCTTTCCTGTCCTAACAATGAATGATTAAACAATGTGCTGGGGTGTTATACATTCCTTTCCTGTCCTAACAATGAATGATTAAACAATGTGCTGGGGTGTTATACATTCCTTTCCTGTCCTAACAATGAATGATTAAACAATGTGCTGGGGTGTTATACATTCCTTTCCTGTCCTAACAATGAATGATTAAACAATGTGTTGGGGTGTTATACATTCCTTTCCTTTCCTAACAATGAATGATTAAACAATGTGTTGGGGTGTTATACATTCCTTTCCTGTCCTAACAATGAATGATTAAACAATGTGTTGGGGTGTTATACATTCCTTTCCTTTCCTAACAATGAATGATTAAACAATGTGCTGGGGTGTTATACATTCCTTTCCTGTCCTAACAATGAATGATTAAACAATGTGTTGGGGTGTTATACATTCCTTTCCTTTCCTAACAATGAATGATTAAACAATGTGTTGGGGTGTTATACATTCCTTTCCTGTCCTAACAATGAATGATTAAACAATGTGTTGGGGTGTTATACATTCCTTTCCTGTCCTAACAATGAATGATTAAACAATGTGTTGGGGTGTTGCTAAACATTCTTCTCCTAACTCACACTGATTAAACAATGTGCTGGGGTGTTATACATTCCTTTCCTTTCCTAACAATGAATGATTAAACAATGTGTTGGGGTGTTATACATTCCTTTCCTGTCCTAACAATGAATGATTAAACAATGTGTTGGGGTGTTATACATTCCTTTCCTGTCCTAACAATGAATGATTAAACAATGTGTTGGGGTGTTATACATTCCTTTCCTGTCCTAACAATGAATGATTAAACAATGTGTTGGGGTGTTATACATTCCTTTCCTTTCCTAACAATGAATGATTAAACAATGTGTTGGGGTGTTATACATTCCTTTCCTGTCCTAACAATGAATGATTAAACAATGTGTTGGGGTGTTATACATTCCTTTCCTTTCCTAACAATGAATGATTAAACAATGTGTTGGGGTGTTATACATTCCTTTCCTGTCCTAACAATGAATGATTAAACAATGTGTTGGGGTGTTATACATTCCTTTCCTTTCCTAACAATGAATGATTAAACAATGTGTTGGGGTGTTATACATTCCTTTCCTGTCCTAACAATGAATGATTAAACAATGTGTTGGGGTGTTATACATTCCTTTCCTTTCCTAACAATGAATGATTAAACAATGTGTTGGGGTGTTGCTAAACATTCTTCTCCTAACTCACACTGATTAAACAATGTGCTGGGGTGTTATACATTCCTTTCCTTTCCTAACAATGAATGATTAAACAATGTGTTGGGGTGTTGCTAAACATTCTGTTAGACATTAACACTGGATTATTAAAAAATGTTCTGGGGTGCTGTTAGACATTACCACTAAATTATTAAACAATGTGCTGGGGTGCTGTTAGATGTTAAAACTGAATTATAATTATTAAACAATGTGCTGGGGTGCTGTTAGACATTACCACTAAATTATTAAACAATGTGATGGGGTGCTGTTAGATGTTAAAACTGAATTATAATTATTAAACAATGTGCTGGGGTGCTGTTAGACATTACCACTAAATTATTAAACAATGTGATGGGGTGCTGTTAGATGTTAAAACTATAATTATTAAACAATGTGCTGGGGTGCTGTTAGACATTAACACTGAATTATTAAACAATGCACTGGGGTGCTGTTAGATGTTAAAACTGAATTATAATTATTAAACAATGTGCCGGGGTGCTGTTAGACATTAACACTGAATTATTAAACAATGCGCTGGGGTGCTGTTAGATGTTAAAACTGAATTATAATTATTAAACAATGTGCCGGGGTGCTGTTAGACATTAACACTGAATGATTAAACAATGCACTGGGGTGCTGTTAGATGTTAAAACTGAATTATAATTATTAAACAATGCGCTGGGGTGCTGTTAGATGTTAAAACTTAATTATAATTATTAAACAATGTGCTGGGGTGTTGCTAGACATTAACACTGAATGATTAAACAATGTGCTGGGGTGTTGATAAACGTTCCTTTCCTATCCTAACACACACTGATTAAAGACTGTGCTGGGGTGTTTTTAAACATTTCTTTCCTTTCCTAACACACGTTGATCAAACACGCTCTTTGAAGCTATAAAATGTTTGTGTTAATGCCTTGACTTGAAAAACAAACCTAACCCTACAGAAGAACAGACCACCTGATAAACACCAACTGATAAACAACCGCAAATACCACTGACAGGGAAAACAGAAAAATACACACCGGTACTTGTTGTTAGTTATTATCACAGAGATTACTGCATTTTATTTACTAGAGAGCAAGAACCTAAAAGCAACTGTCTTGTTTTTTTCCTGGTAGGAGAAATGATTATAGTATTGATGATCTACAGTCGACATGCATCAACACAAACCTTTTATTGTCATTGATAGAAATACTTGTAACGAGGCATGTAATACAGCATGTTTAATCTGCTGCATAGGAAAACGTGTAGCTGGGAAATGGAGAATGACTCTCATGTCTCCCATTCTTTGTGAGATCCGACTGAAAAACAAGTGGCAGACAAAGACGTGAACTTGACCTCTCTAAAGCAATATGTTTTTCATTTGGTAAACACAATGGACCTATATCACAGTATATGTGAAGATAATGTTAAAACTTTTGAGGATCCTTTGTATTTTGTGGTGGCTATGGTTCTGTGTAAACCTATATGAAGAGTGTCAAAACTAATCATGTAGTAGGTATTGAAACGGGAAGGAATGTTTGTTTAACAATACCTCAGCATGTTTTGAACTATAGTGTAGAAACAGAAAAACACACCATAGAATACTCCTACTAAAAACAGCAAGAGATCCTTATCACAGGGAACTGGTTAGGATGGGAATAAACTCAACCCCATAATGGATGATAACTCAATAACCTTTGACAATTCATGGAAGCACTTTACCACTGAGCACATACTTCTCCATGTTAAGTAAGGAATAAAATGTCTATCAGTATTCACAACCCACATCATAAACTTGATACTTACCACACAAACAACAAAACTTAATACTCACCACCTATACAATAACAGTTAATACTCACCACCTATATAATAAAATTTAATATTCACCACCCTTATCATAAACTTAAAACTCACCACCCATACAATAAATTTAATATTCACCATTCATAAAATAAACTTAATACTCCTCACCCATACAATAAACTTAATATTTATCACACTTACATAACAATACGGTATTTTCTTTGCTTCCTATTTATTGCACAAGTTTATTTTGTGCAATAATATATACCACGAGACTGCATAATACTTATCACCCATACAATAAACTTAATATTCATCACCCATATAATAAACTTAATATTTACCATCCATACAAAAAACTTAATATACACCACCCATACAATAAACATAATACTCACCACTCATTAATTTTGAGACTCTTCTGCAACATTCACCTATGAGGCAGTGAAATGTAAGACAAATACCACTGAGCTAACAATCTCATTTGGGCTTTTTCTTGTTCTAGCCAGTATAAAATATCTTGTGCTACTAGTTAATGAGAATAGCCTATGTAGTGGCAGCAAGGTTGTCTTTTTCTAATTCTCTAGACTGAAGTGTCACATTATATTATATAACATTTAGTGAAATACCTTAAAATATCATTGAAATAAAAGTGTTATAAGTCACTCAGTAACGATAACACATTTTAGAGTGAAAATTTCACTATTTCACTCTAAAATGTGTTATCGTCACTGTAGAAAGTGTTATCTTCACTGTAAGAAAGCCGGAACTATTTTGCTGCTGGCATTTTAAAAATAAAGGTAAATTACCAAAAGTTATATAATAAATAGAAAATTTCATGTTTTTTGTGAAATATGATTTATATCTTATCTCATGAAGTTTGCAATCATATCACACTCGTCACGCAAGCCCAACTCGTGAGATATGATTGTAAACTTCATTTGATGAGATATAAATTATATTTCACAAAAAACATGAAATATCCTCTATTTACCGTTCATTAAACATGTACTGACTAACATGAATAACAATGTGCCAGAGTATTATTAAAGAAATAGTCCTCTCCTTTATAATTATTTGAATAGATCCATAAAACAAAATATCAATTTTGATACCTGACATCTTAATAAATTGAGATAATTATAGTAATATCACATAATAATTAATGGCTAACATCACATAATAAGGACACTCTATTATCATCCTATACTAATTATACCCTGATATACTGGTTATAGTGATACTAATGAAATTATTCATCTGTGTTGGTTTTGTCTGAGAAAATCAATGATCCAAATCATTCTATTAGACCTGTAGTGTGATTATGTAACACCTGACCACTCTCTTCCTATTGGTTAGTGCTTATTGTTCTCTTTAACTGGAGAGTGATACAAAGGGGAGTGAACCCGGGGGGGGGGGGGGGGGGGGGGGACTAATTCCTGACATTCCTCGTGGTGTTAAACATTAACAGGTGGCAGCTATCAGTCTCTGTCAGTCAGAGATCAGCTCCATAACCAGGTTCCCCTCTTCACCTCACACTGCCCACACCCAGCGTTAAACACTGGCAGGTACTGGGTTCAAATCCCAGTACTGGCTCCAACCAAGAGTCAGTACAAACTACACAGATCATTTCACCTTGCACTGCCATCGCCCATGGTTAAATGCGGGCAGGTACTGGGTTCAAATCCCAGTACTGGCTCCAACCAAGAGTCAGTACAAACCACACAGATCATTTCACCTCGCACTGCCATCGCCCTGGTTAAATGCGGGCAGGTACTGGGTTAAAATCCCAGTACTGGCTCCAACCAAGAGTCAGTACAAACTACACAGATCATTTCACCTCACACTGCCATCGCCCATGGTTAAATGCGGGCAGGTACTGGGTTAAAATCCCAGTACTGGCTCCAACCAAGAGTCAGTACAAACTACACAGATCATTTCACCTTGCACTGCCATCACCCATGGTTAAATGCGGGCAGGTACTGGGTTAAAATCCCAGTACTGGCTCCAACCAAGAGTCAGTACAAACTACACAGATCATTTCACCTTGCACTGCCATCGCCCATGGTTAAATGCGGGCAGGTACTGGGTTCAAATCCCAGTACTGGCTCCAACCAAGAGTCAGTACAAACCACACAGATCATTTCACCTCGCACTGCCATCGCCCTGGTTAAATGCGGGCAGGTACTGGGTTAAAATCCCAGTACTGGCTCCAACCAAGAGTCAGTACAAACTACACAGATCATTTCACCTCACACTGCCATCGCCCATGGTTAAATGCGGGCAGGTACTGGGTTAAAATCCCAGTACTGGCTCCAACCAAGAGTCAGTACAAACTACACAGATCATTTCACCTTGCACTGCCATCACCCATGGTTAAATGCGGGCAGGTACTGGGTTAAAATCCCAGTACTGGCTCCAACCAAGAGTCAGTACAAACTACACAGATCATTTCACCTCACACTGCCATCGCCCATGGTTAAATGCGGGCAGGTACTGAGTTAAAATCCCAGTACTGGCTCCAACCAAGAGTCAGTACAAACTACACAGATCATTTCACCTTGCACTGCCATCGCCCATGGTTAAATGTGGGCAGGTACTGGGTTAAAATCCCAGTACTGGCTCCAACCAAGAGTCAGTACAAACTACACAGATCATTTCACCTTGCACTGCCATTGCCCATGGTTAAATGCGGGCAGGTACTGGGTTAAAATCCCAGTACTGGCACCAACCAAGAGTCAGTACAAACTACACAGATCATTTCACCTTGCACTGCCATCACCCATGGTTAAATGCGGGCAGGTACTGGGTTCAAATCCCAGTACTGGCTCCAACCAAGAGTCAGTACAAACTACACAGATCATTTCACCTTGCACTGCCATCGCCCATGGTTAAATGCGGGCAGGTACTGGGTTCAAATCCCAGTACTGGCTCCAACCAAGAGTCAGTACACATTAGCAGCAAGGGATCTTATAAATGCACTTTCTCACAGACATGACAGCACATACCACAGCCTTTGATATACCAGCCTTAGGACAAGGAAGTTCATACGCTAGTTCTGTAAATATCTACATTATAACTGAAATGCAAGACAAACAAACAAGTTGGGATATTGTTAGATCAGGTTTCTTCTCATTCCCACATTCTATTACCATATCTCAGTGAACTCCGGGGGATGTTAAATTAAATTACAAGACTAGATTGATTTAAATGCCTTAAGTATGTTGTCCATTATACTGCCATTGAAGTCAGGCTGAACTAAAGGGACAGTTTTGGATTTGTCCCAGTGTCATGCAATTATGAGCTTCGAGTGGGTGAATCCAGGATGCTAGTTGCTTATTGTTGGGAGAATTGATTTCGAACTGGCCCGTACTGATGTCTGTGCCAGAAGCTTTTATCGTGAATTATGTCTCCTATTGATTGGCCACACAGCAATCATCACCAATTCCTGGCCTCGTATCATGGTAGAGCGGCTGCGAGTGTGAACCCCCATCAACAAACCAATCTAATTAGCTCTGTTTGCCACACACTGGCTCGGCCGGCTCCTCTCGGGATGCTCACAATGTCATTATAGGACACACCACCATCGGGTCTCACGGCCAAGGAGCCAGGGTCACGATGTTTACCGTATGTTGTGGTCTAGACTATGTAGGAGCCAGTGTCAGAATGTTTACAGTATGTTGTGGTCTGGTCTATATAGGAGCCAGTGTCAGGGTGTTTACCATATGTTGCGGTCTGGTCTATATAAGAGCCAGTGTCAGGATGTTTACCACATATTGTGGTCTAGTCTATATAGGATCTGGGGTCACAATGTTTACCATATGTTTTGGTCTGGTCTATGTAGGAGCCAGTGTCACAATGTTTACTGTATGTTGTGGTCTTGAGTATATAGGAGCCAGTATCACGATGTTTACTGTATGTTGTGGTCTGATCTATATAGGAGCCATTGTCACAATGTTTACAGTATCACAGTGTTTACTGTATGTTGTGGTCTGGTATATATAGGAGCCAGTGTCACAATGTTTACCGTATGTTGTGGTATCATCTATATAGGAGCCATTGTCACGATGTTTACAGTATGTTGTTGTCTGGTCTATATAGGAGCCAGTGTCACAATGTTTACTGTATGTTGTGGTCTGGTCTATATAGGAGCCATTGTCACGATGTTTACAGTATCACGATGTTTACTGTATGTTGTGGTCTGGTATATATAGGAGCCAGTGTCACAATGTTTACCGTATGTTGTGGTATGGTCTATATAGGAGCCATTGTCATGATGTTTACAGTATGTTGTGGTCTGGTCTATATAGGAGCCAGTGTCACGATGTTTACTTATGTTGTGGTCTGGTCTATATAGGAGCCATTGTCACGATGTTTACAGTATCACGATGTTTACTGTATGTTGTGGTCTGGTATATATAGGAGCCAGTGTCACAATGTTTACCATATGTTGTGGTCTTTTCTATATAGGAGCCAGTGTCACGATGTTTACTGTTTGTTGTGGTCTAGTCTATATAGGAGCCAGTGTCAGGGTGTTTACTGTATGTTGTGGTCTAGTCTATATAGGAGCCAGCATAAGGGTGTTTACTGTATGTTGTGGTCTAGTCTATATCATCTTCATAAATCAAGGCTAATATTCGTTCCTCGTATTCAGCCTTGATACATGTAGTCAAGATTACTGATATCCACTACTAGCGCCCTCTATTGGAAGAAAATTTGTAACACCGATTATGTCCCTTACACGATGACATCACTGACCAATCACAGCATCGGTAACATGTAACAATCTTGAAAGCAATATCAAAAATTAACCGCCGAAACCTTTTTTTTTTAACATATCATGACAAACACGACACGTTTCCACGGATGCTGACGCTGCCATCTTTGTTTACAATAACAAGGGAATCTATAAGGAGCGTTGCGATTCGTTGCAATCAGATCTCATCGCATCCAATGAAATTTAAGCATTTTGTGGCACGATTTCTTGACGACATGTATCAAGGCTGAATACGAGGAACGAATATTAGCCTTGATTTACGAAGATGAGTCTATATAGGAGCTGAGATCACGATGTTTACCATATGTTTTGGTCTAGTCTAGCTGGGGTCATATTGTTTACTGTATGTTGTGGTCTAGTCTGTATAGGAGCCAGTGTCACAATGTTTACTGTATGTTGTAGTCTAGTTTATATAGAAGCTAGGGTTACGATATTTACTGTATGTTGTGATCTAGTCTATATAGGAGCCAGTGTCAGGATGTTTACCACATATTATGATCTAGTCTATATAGGAGCCAGTGTTGGGATGTTTACCAAATGTTGTGGTCTAGTCTATATAGGAGCCAGTGTTGGGATGTTTATCATGTTGTGGTCTAGTCTATATAGGAGCCAGTGTTGGGATGTTTATCATATGTTGTGGTCTAGTCTATGTAGGAGCCAGTGTTGGGATGTTTATCATATGTTGTGGTCTAGTCTATATAGGAGCCAGTGTTGGGATGTTTACCAAATGTTGTGGTCTAGTCTATATAGGAGCCAGTGTTGGGATGTTTATCATATGTTGTGGTCTAGTCTATGTAGGAGCCAGTGTTGGGATGTTTATCATATGGTGTGGTTTAGTCTATATAGGAGCCAGTGTTGGGATGTTTACCAAATGTTGTGGTCTAGTCTATATAGGAGCCATTGTCACGATGTTTACAGTATCACGATGTTTACTGTATGTTGTGGTCTGGTATATATAGGAGCCAGTGTCACAATGTTTACCATATGTTGTGGTCTTTTCTATATAGGAGCCAGTGTCACGATGTTTACTGTTTGTTGTGGTCTAGTCTATATAGGAGCCAGTGTCAGGGTGTTTACTGTATGTTGTGGTCTAGTCTATATAGGAGCCAGCATAAGGGTGTTTACTGTATGTTGTGGTCTAGTCTATATCATCTTCATAAATCAAGGCTAATATTCGTTCCTCGTATTCAGCCTTGATACATGTAGTCAAGATTACTGATATCCACTACTAGCGCCCTCTATTGGAAGAAAATTTGTAACACCGATTATGTCCCTTACACGATGACATCACTGACCAATCACAGCATCGGTAACATGTAACAATCTTGAAAGCAATATCAAAAATTAACCGCCGAAACCTTTTTTTTTTAACATATCATGACAAACACGACACGTTTCCACGGATGCTGACGCTGCCATCTTTGTTTACAATAACAAGGGAATCTATAAGGAGCGTTGCGATTCGTTGCAATCAGATCTCATCGCATCCAATGAAATTTAAGCATTTTGTGGCACGATTTCTTGACGACATGTATCAAGGCTGAATACGAGGAACGAATATTAGCCTTGATTTACGAAGATGAGTCTATATAGGAGCTGAGATCACGATGTTTACCATATGTTTTGGTCTAGTCTAGCTGGGGTCATATTGTTTACTGTATGTTGTGGTCTAGTCTGTATAGGAGCCAGTGTCACAATGTTTACTGTATGTTGTAGTCTAGTTTATATAGAAGCTAGGGTTACGATATTTACTGTATGTTGTGATCTAGTCTATATAGGAGCCAGTGTCAGGATGTTTACCACATATTATGATCTAGTCTATATAGGAGCCAGTGTTGGGATGTTTACCAAATGTTGTGGTCTAGTCTATATAGGAGCCAGTGTTGGGATGTTTATCATGTTGTGGTCTAGTCTATATAGGAGCCAGTGTTGGGATGTTTATCATATGTTGTGGTCTAGTCTATGTAGGAGCCAGTGTTGGGATGTTTATCATATGTTGTGGTCTAGTCTATATAGGAGCCAGTGTTGGGATGTTTACCAAATGTTGTGGTCTAGTCTATATAGGAGCCAGTGTTGGGATGTTTATCATATGTTGTGGTCTAGTCTATGTAGGAGCCAGTGTTGGGATGTTTATCATATGGTGTGGTTTAGTCTATATAGGAGCCAGTGTTGGGATGTTTACCAAATGTTGTGGTCTAGTCTATATAGGAGCCATTGTCACGATGTTTACAGTATCACGATGTTTACTGTATGTTGTGGTCTGGTATATATAGGAGCCAGTGTCACAATGTTTACCATATGTTGTGGTCTTTTCTATATAGGAGCCAGTGTCACGATGTTTACTGTTTGTTGTGGTCTAGTCTATATAGGAGCCAGTGTCAGGGTGTTTACTGTATGTTGTGGTCTAGTCTATATAGGAGCCAGCATAAGGGTGTTTACTGTATGTTGTGGTCTAGTCTATATCATCTTCATAAATCAAGGCTAATATTCGTTCCTCGTATTCAGCCTTGATACATGTAGTCAAGATTACTGATATCCACTACTAGCGCCCTCTTTTGGAAGAAAATTTGTAACACCGATTATGTCCCTTACACGATGACATCACTGACCAATCACAGCATCGGTAACATGTAACAATCTTGAAAGCAATATCAAAAATTAACCGCCGAAACCTTTTTTTTTTAACATATCATGACAAACACGACACGTTTCCACGGATGCTGACGCTGCCATCTTTGTTTACAATAACAAGGGAATCTATAAGGAGCGTTGCGATTCGTTGCAATCAGATCTCATCGCATCCAATGAAATTTAAGCATTTTGTGGCACGATTTCTTGACGACATGTATCAAGGCTGAATACGAGGAACGAATATTAGCCTTGATTTACGAAGATGAGTCTATATAGGAGCTGAGATCACGATGTTTACCATATGTTTTGGTCTAGTCTAGCTGGGGTCATATTGTTTACTGTATGTTGTGGTCTAGTCTGTATAGGAGCCAGTGTCACAATGTTTACTGTATGTTGTAGTCTAGTTTATATAGAAGCTAGGGTTACGATATTTACTGTATGTTGTGATCTAGTCTATATAGGAGCCAGTGTCAGGATGTTTACCACATATTATGATCTAGTCTATATAGGAGCCAGTGTTGGGATGTTTACCAAATGTTGTGGTCTAGTCTATATAGGAGCCAGTGTTGGGATGTTTATCATGTTGTGGTCTAGTCTATATAGGAGCCAGTGTTGGGATGTTTATCATATGTTGTGGTCTAGTCTATGTAGGAGCCAGTGTTGGGATGTTTATCATATGTTGTGGTCTAGTCTATATAGGAGCCAGTGTTGGGATGTTTACCAAATGTTGTGGTCTAGTCTATATAGGAGCCAGTGTTGGGATGTTTATCATATGTTGTGGTCTAGTCTATGTAGGAGCCAGTGTTGGGATGTTTATCATATGGTGTGGTTTAGTCTATATAGGAGCCAGTGTTGGGATGTTTACCAAATGTTGTGGTCTAGTCTATATAGGAGCCAGTGTTGGGATGTTTATCATATGTTGTGGTCTAGTCTATGTAGGAGCCAGTGTTGGGATGTTTATCATATGGTGTGGTCTAGTCTATATAGGAGCCAGTGTTGGGATGTTTATCATATGTTGTGGTCTAGTCTATGTAGGAGCCAGTGTTGGGATGTTTATCATATGTTGTGTTCACTGTAATTTGTGGTCTGGTATAAATATGTTAGTCTAGTATAGGTATAAACAAGAGTTACGATCTTCAGTGTAGACTTTGGTGTTTAAATTTAATTTACTAGTAGAAACATTTTTATTGGAACATCTTTAGTGGAGAACATGGAATTGGCGTGTTCTGTACAGGTGAACATTGTGCCAAGCTATGCTGTAATTAAGTTCACTGTCTTTGTGCAACACATCTGCCAAATTTTGTGGATTCATGGATTTCATGACTTGTTAAAATGTAGTAAAAAAAATAAGTTTGTTTTGTTTAACAACACCACTAGAGTAGATTGATTTATTAACATTTGGTAGTTTTGACATATACCGTTAGTCTTAGAGTTGAAACCCGCTACACTTTTCCATAGTAGCAAGGGTGCACTGGCTGGAATGAGAAACATCCCTATGGGCCCACCGACAATAATGGATCCCAAGCTGACCACACATTAAACAAGCACTTTACCACTGGGCCAGTTACGTCCTACCCCTTAAAATGTAGTAAGTCAGGAATCTAGTTGTACTGAATGGGAAATGGGAAACAAACATATAACATTTTTAATATTCCAGAGTTATTTATGCAAAGATTATGTTTGGGATGGATTACCATGTAATTTATATCATAACAACTAAATAGAAAACTACTGCAATATGAGCCTTGTGTCTATGATATAGCACCTTTAATATGTTGAGAGGTTGTTAAATAAACATTCCCGTACTTCACCACCGACAAAAACAAACCCTAAATGGGCCTCTTGGCACAGCCTTTTTACAAGCTGCTACTTGTGATCTGTGTTTGACCCCCCTGACCTCTGTGGTTGACCCATCTGTTTGACCTCTGCCAGCCATCAACTGTATAAGCAATGTTAGTCACTCTGTCCAAGTCATCTTAATAGCTTGAGAGAGGGAATGGTATCTTAACTAGTATCTGATTGGTCAGTTGATGTAGTGCCAGACCATGACAAACACAAGTAATAAAAGATGGTCCCATTGGTCAGTGTGATGTACTGCCAGAGGACAAAACAAACAAGCAATAAAGACACAGATAATTATAATTATTGTATCCACTGCAGCAGGCCAGTTTCCTTTCTGGCTGTCTGGCTGCTCAGAAATATCTCCAGCACATTGCAGAGATAAGTTTTTGCCAACCAACATTCCAGAATGATAAACAATGGGTATTATCCACAAGCAATGTAATAAAGGCTTCAGGTGAGCCGTTAGGGAGATGTATAGATTTCCCTCCCGTCTGCTGGATGGTGTGTGTGTGTGTGTGGGATACCTCTTGAGAGAATCGGCTTGTTGCTAATTGAGTGACCTGCTATAAGTGCATGTCATCAATTAGTGCAGTGCGGAACCGTGGTGCTGTTATCTTTGTAGAAATTTGTCCATATTTCTTGAGTGATAGTGATCACTTCAGGAAAAACAAGATCATTTGTATTTGGCATCCATCTGTTCATCTATCTGTCCATCCATCTATCTGTCTGTCTATATGTCCATTGATTCTTTCCTCGATCAATTCATTCTTCCATGCATCCATTCTTCCAAACATCTATCCATGCCTGCATGAATTCATTCATTCATCCATCCATCCACCCATCCATCCATCCATGTGTCCATCCATCCATTCATCCATTCACATGTCCATCCATCCACCTATCTATCCACCCATGCGTCCATCCATTCATCCATATGTCCATCCATCCATCCATCCATCAATTCATCTGTGATCCTTCCATCCACCCATTCATCCACCCATGTGTCCATTCATTCATCCACCCATGTGTCCATTCATTCATCCATCCATCCATCCATCCATCCATCCATCCATCCATCCATCCATCCATTCATTCATCCATTCAATCATCCAACCACATGTCCATCCATCCATGCATCCATCCATCTATCCGTCCACCCATCTATTCACCCGTCCATCCATGCATTCATTTACCAACCCATCCAGATATCCATCCATCCATCCATCTACCCATGCATGTATGCATCCATCCATCCATCCATCCATCCATCCTTCCATCCATCCATCTATCCATTGATAGATCTATAATATATCAATTCATAAAAAAACCCATCCCAGTGTCTACCTGTTGTTTGATTGTTTTCGACCCACCTTGTGCAGTTGTTTCTAAACATGATGGCCTGCCAGACAAAGAATGCTAAAATCAGTGTTAATAAATCACACACACACACCCCCCAACCCCACCTCCATCCCCATACCCCCCACCCCCATCCTTGTGTCTATCTGTTGTTTGATTGTTTTCGACCCACCTTGTGTGGTTGTTTCTAAACATGATGGCCTGCCAGACAAAGAATGCTACAATCAGTGAGTTGGTTCAATGTTGGCAGGAAGCGCTGCACCCAGATCCTGCAGGATTGGTCTAAGACAAATTGATATTGTTGTTTTGCAGACTAAATTAACGAGGCTTGGCCTCATTGTGATGCTGGCTCCAGGCCCTCGGCACTGCCAACATATTTACCATCTTCATCCCGGCTCCTGATAATGTGCTTGCCAACTAAACATGATTATTGTCCAATAAAGTGATGTTAAAAATCAGTTAATGTATGCTGGTGGTTGAGAAATGTTAAACAAACACACTTTGGTATCCAGTCCTTTTGGTAAGTTTGTCAAATGTTGGAAAATACCTGTCATATTTGTTTGTAAGAACCTAATCTGTCTTTAGAATGGGTGGTCTCGATACACAGGTAGAAACCAAAATGTTTTTTAGAATGGGTGGTCTCTATACACAGGTAGAAATCAAAATGTTTTTTTTACAATAGGTGGTCTCGATACACAGGTAGAAACCAAAATGTTTTTTACAATGGGTGGTCTCGATACACAGGTAGAAACCAAAATGTTTTTTACAATAGGTGGTCTCTATACACAGGTAGAAACCAAAATGTTTTTTACAATAGGTGGTCTCTATACACAGGTAGAAACCAAAATGTTTTTTACAATAGGTGGTCTCTATACACAGGTAGAAACCAAAATGCTTTTTACAATAGGTGGTCTCTATACACAGGTAGAAACCAAAATGTTTTTTACAATAGGTGGTCTCTATACACAGGTAGAAACCAAAATGTTTTTTGTGTTGTCTTCCAATAATTTTGGAGCAATAGGGGACATACCCAGTGAAACCAAAGCGTTTTTTACAATAGGTGGTCTCTATACACGTAGATGCGCGGTCGGTCTGGGATCGATCCCTGTCAGTGGGCCCATTGGGCTATTTCTCATTCCAGCCAGTGCACCATGACTGGTATATCAAAGGCCATGGTATGTACTACCCTGTCTGTGGGATGATGCATATAAAAGAATTCTTGCTGCTAATCGAAAAGAATAGCCTATGAAGTGACAGTGGGTTTCTCTCTCATTATCTGTGTGGTCCTTAACCATATGTCTGATGCCACATAACTGTAAATAAAATGTGTTGAGTGCGTCATTAAATAAAACATTTCTTTCTTTTTTCTTTTTAATACTTTTTTAAAGAAACATTTTTATAAATTTTGAATTTTACCAAACGATTGTGAAAAGTCGAGATCTAGCTCAATCGTTATAGAGCTATTCTGAGGTGCTTTCGTCATAGGACTGAACCACCTCAGTGGACCCGTTTTCTGGTATATCACAGATCAAAAGCCATGGTATGTGCTGTCCTGTCTGTGTGTATGTGCATATAAAAGATCCCTTGCATCAAATGAAAAAATGGAACATGGTTTCCTCTAAGACTATATGTCAAAATTATCAAATGTTTGACATTCAGTAGCCAATGATTATATATCAATGTGCTCTAGTGGTGTCATTAAACAAAACAAACATTTCTACAGTTGTATATAATATTCAAGGAGTTATCTCTAAGCTGCCCATTACAAAGGACTGTTTGTTTTACACTGGCTATTACCACAGGTATGATTATACTAAAATACACACAAATGTTGCTTTAACCACTGTCATTTTTACAACTGGTAGACATGTATTGTTGCGCATCCATATATTCATCCGTTCATCTGTCCATCTGTTAAAACCTTTCTTGATCTTAGCACATTTATTACTGCAAGATATAAACTCAACCTGCAATGTTAAGTAATGTTGCTTCTTTTTAATTGGAAAATAAATGCCATCATTTTAAATATGATTTGCATAAATTATAATTTGCACAAAAGTAAAATTCATATGAAAGATTAGAATTAAACTGAAATGTAAACTAAAACCATTCTACTTTTCTTTGTCTAATTTACATCTACCCATATCTGCATGCTGAAACATAATATTAAAATTTGAAAGTTTAATTCAATGAATAAACCACTAATTATAACTAGCCCTGTTTGTGAGTGATTCATTAAACCGCTAATTATCACTAGCCCTGTTTGTGCATGATTCAATAAACCGCTAATTATCACTAGCCCTGTTTGTGAGTGATTCAGGACTACGTTGGATGTACATTACAAGCCATATTACCACTCTTTTTAAGCAGTTACTTATCATTTCTGTTTATCAATACATTATATTAACCATAAATAATCCGTCACCAGCTTTTCTCAGTCTGTCTGCAGTTCATCACACATTCCGTCAATTAAAAACAAGGCCCTACCTGGGATTCAACAATGTTTTTATCAAAACGGTTTTCTTACACTGCAGTTAACACTGTTTTTAAATACCTCCACCCCATCAGGGCCTCCTCCGGAGGTAAGGTTTTGCAAACGAGCTTTGTGTAAACTTTTCACCTGTGAAGATACCTATGTGGATAAATGTATTATGCTGTAGTGTAGATTGTTCGGCTGCCACTGAATAGGCTGTTGGCCTCGTAGACAAATACCGCCATCGTAAAGCAGCGCACATCAATTGATGCGCCAAAGCGGAATATTTGATCTATTTTCCCCTGCAACTGATACGATTTTATGATGTTTTCTCTAGTCCACTTTGAAGGATGCACATTTCCATACGTTTGAGCGATGATTAACCAAGCGTGAAATTCAGTTTTTATACATACAGACTATATAGCTGCTAATTCATGTAACAGCATCAATACATAGTGGGGGGTTTAAGTGTAATCTCTTCACTTGTTTTAATCTTACCTCACAAACCAAATTGTATTATTTATAGTATTTTACATATTTATTTTGTGTAACAGCATCAATACATAGTGGGGGGTTTAAGTGTAATCTCTTCACTTGTTTTAATCTTACCTCACAAACCAAATTGTATTATTTATAGTATTTTACATATTTATTTTGTGTAACAGCATCAATACATAGTGGGGGATTTAAGTGTAATCTCTTCACTTGTTTTAATCTTACCTCAGAAACCAAATTGTATTATTTATAGTATTTTACATATTTATTTTGTGTAAATTTATATTTTTATGAAAAGTTAAATTTATATTTGAAAAGTAGATTTAAAAGTGTAACACTATGAAAAAGTAATTTTATGACGACTTCTAAATTTCTCACCGTATATTTAAATATCTGCACAAGTGAAAACCCAACAAAAACAAGAATTGAACTTCCCCCCCCCCCAAAAAAAAACCTCCCCAAAAATGTGTTAATTTAAATATAAAACTAAAGACTAGAAATTTTAATTAAGTATTAAATACCCAAATTTACTGACACAAAATTCTAAGTGACACAAGTTCAATTATGACTTTATACTTTCTTTTTTATTAATTATTTAAAAAACACAAAAATAATCTGATCCCAAACAAGACATTTCTGTTTTACTAAAAATTATCTTATGATCAGAAAACAAGAGAGCAAAAACCTAAAAATTTAATGACAAACATAAATGCCACTTTTACACAGATATAAAATTAATCACAGTATTTTCTTAATAATTGTTGCTATGGCAGTGACATTGTAATTGTCACAATATATTTACTCACAACCAATACCACAGCTTCCACCCTTTCAGGGGCGGAATTTAGCTCAGTTGGTTGAGTGCTCGCTTGAGGTGCTTGCGTCGCAGGATCAAACCACCTCAGTGGATCCATTCAGCTGATTGTTTTTTTTCTCGTTCCATATAGTACATCACAACTGGACAAAGGCCGTGGTATGTGGGAAAGTGCATGTAAAAGATCCCTTGCTGCAGTAAGAAAAACGTAGCAGGTTTCCTCTGTTGACTACAAGTCAGAATTACCAAATGTTTGACATCCAATAGCTGATGATTAATTAATCAATGTGCTCTAGTGGTTTCGTTAAACAAAACAAACTTCTTTTTCCCCCATATTTTTAATTGTTGCCTTGTACAGTGATTTTCTCACGTATACAGTGATTTTCTCACGTGTACAGTGATTTTCTCAAGTGTACAGTGATTTTCTCACATGTACAGTGATTTTCTCAAGTGTACAGTAATTTTCTCAAGTGTACAGTAATTTTCTCATGTGTACAGTGATTTTGTCAAGTGTACAATGATTCTCTCAAATGTACAGTGATTTTCTCGTGTGTATAGTGATTTTCTCAAATGTACAGTGATGTTTTCAAGTGTATAGTGATTTTCTCAAATGAACAGTGATTTTCTCATGTGTACAGTGATTTTCTCAAGTGTATGGTGATTTTCTCAAATGTACAGTGATTTTTCTCTGTTCACTGCTAACAAAAGAGTTTATCAACATCCCCTGAACTCCTGCGACATTCTCCAGTCTTAATTAGATATTGTTGTCGGCCCATGCCGGTGTGATTACAATGATGAGAAATCATCCATTTCATGCTACTTATATTATTAAGACTGCAATATTGATATTTTCATTTGCTCTGGGCTCGCGGATTCATTCTGTCCCAATACTGCCACCATTGTCAGACCTCTCGCCGCGCAGGCTTATTTTCTTGTCGAAAAGTGATTGCATTTCCCAGTAATATTCATATTTTTAGAATCAAGAGATGATCCCATTTTCTTGCCAGATAATCACTTTGAGGTGGAATGGTTGAATTGCCTCCTGGGAGATTTGCTCGCGTGTGTTGTGGTGCAGCTCGTGTGTTTTCTGTCGGTAAATGAAAGATAATCAGCTGAGCGCTGGAGTCAGCCACAATTTATCTAACCTTTCCTGTTCACTTTGTTTGAGTGCTCATTAACCAACGATTAAATGTTCAAACCTAAAAGAAACTTAATTGATTTTTTTTCTCTTTCTCTTCTCCACCTCCCCTCTTATTTACAAGGCTTGAGATTCACAAGTGGTGACGGCCATTTTGTGTGTCCATCTTGTTCGTGTTGACACTCGGCACAGGTTGAGTTAATTGGCTGAAGCCATATTGGCATGAAATGCAGATTATCATGTTACAGATGAAGGGTTAAAATAAGGACTTTACCGCTTGAATGAAATATTAGCGCTCAATGCAGTTATTCAAACTGTTCACGCCACACAAGTTACTTATAATTAACAGAAAAGGAAAGGAATGTGTATTTGAGAGCACTTCAGCACATTATAAATTACAGTTACAGTGAAACCTCTCAAAACCGGACCCTCTGTAAACCGGAATTCCCTAAAAACTGGATGTTTTTCGCGTCCCCTTTTTCAATATCTGTACAGAAGAGAACCTCTCTAAACCGGATACCTCTTAAAACTGGACGACTGTGTAAGTCAGTGATTCAAGGCTCCCCACCCTTGATATTGTCACATTGATCTGGGACAATAACTTTTTTTTTTTTTAATCCCAACCCGAACCGCTCCCCTCATAAAAATTTGTTTGCTGTTGTTACTAGTTTTTTTTTTAACACTTTAAGTAGCAGGAAGTATTTTATTAATGGTTCCACAGACAAGACATCACATACCACAACCTTTATAGAACACTAGCTGAGCATAAACAACCCAGGGGGCGGGACGTAGCCCAGTGGTAAAGCTTGATGCACAGTCGGTCTAGGATCGATCCCCGTCGGCGGAACCATTGAGCTATTTCTCATTCCAGCCAGTGTTCCACAACTGGTGTAACAAAGGCTGTGGTATGTACTGTCCTGTCTGTAGGATGGTGCATATAAAAGATCCCTTTCTGCCAATCGAAAAGAGTAGCCCATAGTGTGGTGACAGCAGGTTTCCTCTCTCAATATCTATAGCAGATTTCTTTTCTAAGACTTATCTTTTTAAAAAATTACCAAATGTTTGACATCCAATAGCCGATGATTAATAAATCAATGTGCTCTAGTGGTGTCATTAAACAAAAACAAAACAAAACTTTTTCTCACTATCTGTCTCTGTCTCTGTCTCTCTCTCTATCTCTCTCTCTCTCTCTCTCTCTCTCTCTCTCTCTCTCTCTCTCTCTCTCTCTCTCTCTCTCTCTCTCTCTCTCTCTCTCTCTCTCTCTCTCTCTCTCTCTCTCTCTCTCTCTCTCTCTCTCTCTCTCTCTCTCTCTCTCTCTCTTAATCTGTGTCTGTCTCTGTCAAGCATCATTAAACAAAATATTTGTTAACGTTACATTTCTTTGCTGAATTATGTTTCTGATTTGAAAAACAGATAACCAGTTTCTTTTAATTATACAATTAACTTTACTTTTATCATTAGAAATTGCTTTATCTGCTCTGTTGTTGTAAATCATTCTTGATACCAATTGAAAGGAAAGGAACTAAACCTGTTATTTATTTTCTACCGTATCACTTTATAAAAGCTGGGCTGCCATTATAATAGTTCCACTGGGCTTCATGGTACACCAAGGGAAGTTCATTCATCATGTACTATGGGCGTTCATTCGCAGACTGTAAATCTCTGATGGACATAAAATATTCAACACATATGCCAATGCTATTAAATTTCCTGTTACTTATTTTGGATATTGATCGTTTCATCGTATGCCAGTAAATGGTAGCACTGCTTGATGGGCCTGCCACTGTATATACAAGTACCATCACAGCAAATCAATTCCCACTTGTGTCAATGTTAACATTTTATTACAAAACATCACAGTGTATTAACCCACCTAGACAGAAAACATCACGCTTAATCTACTTGTAGATGCAATGTTACATGACTTTTAAGATTTTTAAAGAATAATATTTTTTAAATATCTTTAATATTTAATATAGTTAAAGAATAATATTTTTCATATCTTTAATATTTAAGATTTAAAAAATATATATATTTAATGTCATAAAAGAATAATATTTTATTAGTAATCCTCATTGTTTGGAAGAGTGTAGTTGCATTTTATTTATTTAACACTATACTACTTGATTTAACGTAAATAAAAATATATTAATATACTTTGAATATCACTGGTATGTACAGAGATAAACCTATTGCACATTACTACTAATCTCGATGCAGTCTTGCATCATTGAAAATGTCATGCACGTTTACAGCCTGGAAATGCCAGAATGCCAACCTGCATTTGACAAAGGAATATGTTTGAGTGCTTAGGTTATGGGATCAAACACCCTTGGTGGACCCATTGGGCTTTCTGCATACTAACCAGTGCCCCATGGTTTGTATATTGATGACTGTGGTGTGTGCTATCCTGTTGATGAAAAAGTGTATATATAGAGAATAACTAGATATAAAGATATTTGCTTTATTCTGTAAAGATTAGAATGGCAAATGCTCTATCTAGTCATTGTATGTTGACATCATATATAGTTATTGCAAGATCCCTTACTGCTTTTTAGGCATAAGTAGATTGGGTTCTTGAATATTATAAGAATATTTGATATATGATATCTCGCGATATGGGCTTTCAGTATCACAATACATATCATAATATATTATTTACAGCAGTATCAACCAATTGTAAGAAAAATTTGTAACAAAATTTAAATAAAATGCATGATGTAAGTTGAAGTTAACTATTTAAAACATGAAGTACATGGGTTCTTCTAGTGTACTAAAGCTTATATAGTAACACAGGCTCTTCCGGGTTTTTCACATCTATCAACACGGTTAAGAAAAGCAGTTAAATATAAGAGGTCTGGGTTTCCCACTGCCAAAAGAAATGTGGAAAGTATCCAATGTATCAGTAAGCAATAATTACCAGTAATTCATCAATGTGCTCTAAACCAACCTTTAATATTGTGTTTCACTGATTTAACATTGATTCTGGGAGTGGAACACAGGGGATTGGTGTACACTGTAGGAGTGTGGAGTCAGACAGAGTAGGATAGAGGGGAGTGGGGCATGAGGGACTGTGACGGGGCAGGGGAGGGGGGGGTGACCTAAAACAGTGAGGCTTTTGGGAAAGGGATGTAACTCAATTATTGGAGTATTATTTTAACATGGCTCAGGTTAAACAAATAAAAGATGAAATTAAACTTGAGGTTTTTCTCACCACACCTGCAGTGCAGCAGAGATCTTTAAGAAGGGTATTAAGATCATCTGTCGTAATGATCGGAGATTGCTGGAGCCACTGATGATGATGATGTTAATGCTAATAACAGCGGTATCTCATGAAGCAAGACAAGCGTATCGGATGTGCTGACGCGCTGTTGGGCAATCGGAAACGCTGGAAAAGCTTAGCTAACACTTAGGCCATTAGATAACTCCACTTTCAAGTGCAGACAACTATTTTTGTTTCAGGCAGCCATTTCAGTTTTGTTTTAAAAACATTGGTGGATCTCATTATAATAATGTATGCCATTTTACTGTGATAGTTTTTTTGTGTGGGTTTTTTTGTGGGCTTTTTTTTTTTGCCAAGTGAAGTAAAAGAAGTACATGTTTCGAGTGATTTTCATGTCATAAATTCTGTCTGGTCTTTGCAATGAATACGGGATCAAGAAGACATAATAGGATTTATGCCATTGAGGACAAATCCAGTTATTGTGGCAGCTAATGTGTAAATTCTTTCTTTTACAAAACAAATCTGTCTTACTTTTGAAAAACACATGTCATAGACAGTACATTCTTTATATGTCCCACAAATGGTACATAAAAGATCTGAGGGAAAGTGCATACCAGTATATGTTATTTGTGCATAATATAAGCGATTAAATGCTAAAATAACATGTTTTGAGACACCAAAAATGCTGTAGTCCAAAATATTCGTTGCATTTGATTAAGATAACAGTTAATGAAGTATACTTGTTGAAAATAATGTCATTACATCAGGTAAAGAAAGCCTGTGGTTCCTATTCATCATCAAGCATGGAGCCAAAGGGGTGGTGTTGAGATGGGGGAGGGGGCACACCCCTCACAGAACTACGTTCCCAGAACATCCACTTGATTAATGGATAACTTCAAGGATATGTTAGGTTTCAGTGTAATTTTGTTAGATTGCATGATAGTGATATTTGAAATACTGTTTTAAAAGATGCACCATCTCCTTAGAAAAAATATGCATCTGCTTCTGATCAGGTTGGTGTTCTGTGCTAAAAATGAGATGAAACAATCTTTCTTTCTTTTTCAGGTTATACTCTTAAAAATAGAAATGATTAGGTTGTTTTTAAATGATTAGATTTCAAGTTGTTGATTTATATTTTTCAGGTCGTCAGTAAAGTTGCTGCTCAGCCTGGCTATGACCTTGACCTTGGCTACAGACTGCTGGCAGTCTGTGCATCACACAAGGAAATGTTCACGCCTAAATCAGCGGGTAAGTACAGTTTCTTTTAAACCATCATCAAAGTTGCAATAAAGAGCACCTTGTATTGCAGACACCGTTCTATAAAGGACACTTGAAATAAAGCAGTTTTGCCCATTATCCACACATGCACTAAATCCATGCTACTTTGATCCTAGATCAGTATGCATATTCCTAAAAACAGTTTACTTTGATTATAATGACCTTGACCTACTTTATCTTTATATATATTTTTGACTGACGCTTGATGGGTAGGTGGTGTAAGAACATTACACCTACATATCTCTCGCAAACAACTAACCCACTGATCTATACAGACAGTCCAGATAACTGAATTGTGTGCCCAGAACAGCATGCTTAAACATTAATTGGATATAAATCTGAATGACAAGACTAGTGTTTTGTAATCGAAACCATATCTCTGCACAAGGCAGTCAGTAGGATATTTTGGTAGTCATGATTGCTTCAATAAATCACTATCTGAGGACAGCCACACATCAGTACATCCTTGAGAGGATGTTACATCCTTCTTGTGTTGCCTGTGTGAGGACTGCCACCTTTCAGGACATTCTTGAGAGGATGTTACATCCCTCTTGTGTTGTCTGTGAGGACAGCCACCCATCAGAACATCCTTGAGAGGATGTTACATCCTTCTTGTATTGCCTGTGTGAGGACAGCCACCTTTCAGGACATCCTTGAGAGGATGCTACATCCTTCTTGTGTTGCCTGTGTGAGGACAGCCACCTTTCAGGACATCCTTGAGAGGATGCTACATCCTTCTTGTGTTGCCTCTGTGAGGACAGCCACCTTTCAGGACATCCTTGAGAGGATGTTACAGCTGTCTTGTTTTGCCTATGTGAGGACTGCCATTCTTCAGGACATCCTTGAGAGGGTGCTACATCCTTGTGTTGCCTATTTGAGGACTGCCATCCTTCAGGACATCCTTGAGAGAAGTTACATCTGTCTTGTTTTGCCTGTGTAAGGACTGCCATCCTTCAGGACATCCTTGAGAGGATGCTACATCCTTCTTTTGTTGCCTATACGAAAAAGTCTTGTAAATCAAGTTGAAAGAATCTGTATGTAGAAACCATCTGTCTTTTACAGACAGGTTTAACTAGTCAAACCACTGGACCCCATTACTTATTGTGTTTAAACATTGCAACATAAAGAAATCGGCACAGGCTAAAACTGTACCATATTGTTGGCTAATTAAACATAATTAGCTACAAAAATGAGCTATTTGAATATGTATAATATTTGACCATATTGTTAGCTAATTAAACATGATTGGCTGTAAAAGTCAAGATGTTTTTTTAATACATAAATAATTTTATCATATTGCTACCTGATCAAACATAATTAGCTATAAAAATAAAATGTTTCAATATATAAGTAATTTCACCATTTCATCAGCTGATCAAGCATATATTGACTGGCTATAAAAACGTATCTTTTTTCAGTATGTAAATAATTGTACGATATTGTCAGATAATCCGTCATATTGACTTAGCAGCAGAACATGAGATACAAATGTCCCACTTTTGACACCACGAACCGAGCTGCCTCGTAATGAGAAGACAAACAATGACGAAAAAGCAGTGGACTTTTTTTCTTCTTCTTCCTTTTTGAAAAACCTAAAGACTTGCCGTTAATTTAGACAAGTGTTCCACCATGATTGATTCCTGCAAAGCATTTCCCATCATTTGTGTGACAGCGGTAGTCTTGAGTAATCTGACGGCGGTAGTCTTTGAGTAATCTGGTCGGGGTAACACAGTGAAAATGAGATTGCTGCAGAAATCAATGATTTGTTAACTATTTTACACCATGATTGCTATCGGAAAGTCTTCGGCTTTTTTCCCCTCATGAAAAAAGAATTGAGATTATTAGCAGTAATTCTAAGACTGGAAATTCTGTGATAGGAGAGAATTAAAACTGGAAGGCTGTGAATTTTTTTTTAAAAGTGTAAATGACAATTTTTTGTTTGTGAGTAAATGACAATTTTTTTGTTTGTGAATAAATGATAATTTTCTTTTTGAGAGGAAATGACCATTTTATGTATGTGAGCATGCACTTAACTGTGGGTGGGTCACGGGATCGATTCCTATTAATGGATTCAGTTTTTGGGTTGGGTTTTTTGTATCCCAGTCTCTTGACTGATATAAAGGCCGTGTCTATGAGAAACCTATAAAGGATGTCTTGCTGCTTGGTGAAAGGAGTAGCCTATGTGATGCAAGTAAATTTTCTCTATATTTTGCCAAGTGTCAAAATAGCCATATATTATCAATATAGTTCAAGATATTCAGGGAAATATAACCAGTATGACCCACATGTGTCATAATGATTTCATGTGCACAATGAATGACATAATTTTGTGAAGTGACATCATAACTTAATACGGCTTCCCCAGTGTAAACTCTTATCAAAATGACGTCATTGACGTAGTTTCTTCGTTCGAAACATTTTGACATGGTCCAAGCTTATTATTAATAAAAATAATATTTTTGATAATGTGGGTAATAAAGAAATTATTACACTCGTGTGTGAATCGTACTGATTTTACGAAACTCTTGTATACAATAATCCTGACACTTGTTTCGTAAAATCACAAGCTCGTATAATATTCTCTATATATTAGACATGACAGAGTCACTTTTGAAAATGTGCTGAGGTGTTTTTCAACTGATATTAATTTCTTTGTATGTCTTAAAACTATGATAGAAGAGACACTGCATGTGAATTGATACAATGGTGAAATATGATGAAGCAGTGTGATACCAAACATACATTTGTGATATAGTGCGTTGCTTGTTTGTTTATACTTATTTCCGTGCTTATATCCAGTTACAGTTAAAGCATGCTGTCATGGGCACAGACCTCCGGTATGTGGGCTGTCTGTCCAGGACAGTGGTTGTGTGGTTAGTGAGAGAGCAGTCGGGGTAGTGGCCTTACACCTTGCTACTGAGTCATAAAACTCGCTCTGGGTGGGAGCTGTTACTGGGATGCGAACCCTTAAATCTGGTGGATTAACCACAACACTAACCACTATACCACCAAGGTGGGTGATACAGTGGTAAGTTCAAGTTTGTTTTGTTTAACGACACCACTAGAGCACATTGATTTAGTAATCATTGGCTATTGGATGTCAAACATTTGGTAATTTTGACATATAGTCTTAGAGAAGAAACCTGTTACATTTTTCCATTAATAGCAAGTGATCTTTTATATGCATCATCCCAAAGACAGGATAACACATACCATAGCCTTTTGATATACTAGTCGTGGTGGACTGGCTGTAACAAGAAATAGCCCAATGACACTGACAGGGATCGATCCCAGAACGACCGCCCTTCAAGCAAGAACTTTACTACTAGGCTACATCCTGACCCATTACAGTGATGGTAAGATGGTGAATGTTTTAAGTGGTTAGATACTGGTTGTGATATATTATCAACATCCTACACAAACAACTATCATTAAGCTAATTAATACGTAGATTCCATCTCCCACTCTTCTTCTGTGTCTCCGATAACACAGTGAGTTTTTGTTAATTGAGCGAGCCTGCTAACAGTCTGCTGATGGAAATAATTATTCCAGGGTGAGCTGTAACAGAGGCGACAGGGTCTGGCCAGCACTGCCTCTACATCGGTGACGGTTTGCCGCTATCTCATATTGATTATAATTAGTGTGATAAAAATGTAATTACCACGAGAGAGTGGAACTAGAACCGGTGACAAGATGATGACACAGATTAATAAAATCCTGTTCACTTAGCTTTGTGCACAGCACAGACTTGAAACAGGTAAACAGGTAAATGGATGGACAGCTATTGATTTGTGGGTGACTTGAAACAGGTAAACAGGTGAACGGATGGACAGGTATTGATCTGTGACTTGAGACAGGTAAACAGGTGAACAGATGGACAGGTATTGATCTGTGACTTGAGACAAGTAAACAGGTGAATGGATGGACAGGTACTGATCTGTGACTTGAGACAGGTAAACAGCTGAACGGATGGACAGGTATTGATCTGTGACTTGAGACAGGTAAACAGCTGAACGGATGGACAGGTATTGATCTGTGAGTGACATAAGACAAGTAAACAGGTGAATGGATGGACAGATATTGATCTGTGACTTGAGACAAGTAAATAGGTGAACGGATGGACAGGTATTGATTTGTGAGTGACTTGAGGCAGGTAAACAGGTGAATGGATGGACAGGTATTGGTCTGTGAGTGACTTAAGACAGGTAAACAGGTGAATGGATGGACAGGTATTGATCTGTGACTTGAGACAGGTAAACAGCTGAACGGATGGACAGGTATTGATCTGTGAGTGACATAAGACAAGTAAACAGGTGAATGGATGGACAGATATTGATCTGTGACTTGAGACAAGTAAATAGGTGAACGGATGGACAGGTATTGATTTGTGAGTGACTTGAGGCAGGTAAACAGGTGAATGGATGGACAGGTATTGATCTGTGAGTGACTTAAGACAGGTAAACAGGTGAATGGATGGACAGGTATTGATCTGTGACTTGAGACAGGTAAACAAGTGAACGGATGGACAGGTATTGATCTGTGAGTGACATAAGACAGGTAAACAGGTGAATGGATGGACAGGTATTGATCTATGAGTGACTTGAGACAGGTAAACAGGTGAATGGATGGACACATAACAAAGTAGGATGTATTGATCTGTGGGCGACTTAGACAGGTAAACAGGTGAATGGATGGACACATAACAAAGTAGGCTGTATTGATCTGTGGGCGACTTGAGACAGGTAAACAGGTGAATGGATGGACACATAACAAAGTAGGCTGTATTGATCTGTGGGCGACTTGAGACAGGTAAACAGGTGAATGGATGGACACATAACAAAGTAGGCTGTATTGATCTGTGGGCGACTTAGACAGGTAAACAGGTGAATGGATGGACACATAACAAAGTAGGCTGTATTGATCTGTGGGCGACTTAGACAGGTAAACAGGTGAATGGATGGACACATAACAAAGTAGGCTGTATTGATCTGTGGGCGACTTAGACAGGTAAACAGGTGAATGGATGGACACATAACAAAGTAGGCTGTATTGATCTGTGGGCGACTTAGACAGGTAAACAGGTGAATGGATGGACACATAACAAAGTAGGCTGTATTGATCTGTGGGCGACTTAGACAGGTAAACAGGTGAATGGATGGACACATAACAAAGTAGGCTGTATTGATCTGTGGGCGACTTAGACAGGTAAACAGGTGAATGGATGGACACATAACAAAGTAGGCTGTATTGATCTGTGGGCGACTTAGACAGGTGAAAGGTCCCTTGCTAATGGACAAATATAGCAGATTTCCTGTAAAGAATATGTATCAGAAATATCAAGTGTTTGACCTCCAATAGCTGATTATTAATTAATCACTGTGCTCTAGTGGTGTCATTAAACAAAAACAACCATGAGGATAGCATGTGTCATTGACACCCCCACACCCTGAGTGAAAACCTCATTATATCATCCATCCATCCATCCATCTATCCATCCATCCCAACTATAAGTCTATAACACCACACACACACACCTTTCATACAATTTATTGGTTTGTCCTTTAAAAAGCTAAGTGTATATTTTGTGATCTATTTCATGTCATTACTAGCATCTTATAGCAGGTGATGTGACATTAATATGTTTTAATGTGATCCTGAGAAGTATTGTATTTACAAGATTGGCATATCACCTGTTGGCAGACTGAAGATTGCAGTAAGGGGGGAAAACTCTTGTTTCACAGTAGATAAGACTCTAAATTCATTGTTTGTAAAACTACCATTCATCTCACTGTTGTGTCGAATGAACCCACATACTATACTAAATGGTTTAGGAAAGTAATAGGGTGTTCTTTTAGTACAGGTGACTGTTTAATACAGGTCATTTGTTAACAGATGCTTTTAGATTAGTGTGGGGTGATTTTAGAACACAGGTGACTGCTTAATGTAGGTGATTTAGAATTATGATTTGAGAGAAATACAGGTGTTTCTGTAATATGGGATGATATTCACAACATGATATACCGGGTACTGTATGTAGATTCGGGTAAATATTTGACAAATTTACCAGTATCAAAGAACAATAACACTACAAGATTTGTGTATGTGATTTTCTACAATACCCATACCCCGAAAAGAAAATGTTTGTTACAAACATACGACCATATAAAACATTAATTTGGATTTATTACCTTTATAATACTGTTGGATTGAAGATAATCAGAGGATAATAAACAAGTTACCACTTATCAAATTTATGTCCTGAGTGAAACAATTTCACGAGGGACATAAATTTTATAATAACTGGTACCGATTTTGTTATTCTATTTATTACCCCAGCTATATATGTTGGGGTTTTTTAAAGCCTTTATTTTCGATATAGCCTACATCGGCTATACGTCCATGTATATAGAAACGACGTAAACTACTTTACTGTTCTGGGTATTGCTTTAACTTTGTATTTTATTCACGGTTCACAGATAATTTTCAAAACCCAAAGTTCTATATATTCTGTAAAAAACAAATCTATAATGAATTGCATTAAACTACCATTTTATTACAAGTTTAACACCAAAACCAGAAAGACATAAACGCAAATGCTTTAAACTACGTGACGTCATTGTGTGTGCTTTGCCAAATCGTGATGACGTCATATTTAGTACCGACACGGTGATTGGTTTGTTGGCGTCAAATCATCCAATAATAGGGTACGTTAAACCAATGCATGATAATTTCTCAGTGAGAAATTATGATTTTTATTTTCCCCATTATGAGTGCCTGCTGGGGTAATAAAAGTGGTTATTTACTCACTGTAACATATATTTTTTTTTAAATATTCCTTGTACAGTAACTGAATACTAAAAGTATTAAACTGTCCAATAAAAACAATGGTCAAAATTTGCATTATTTACTTTGTGGATAAAAAAATATATATACTGTTTCAATAATTTTACTAACTCATGACACTTCACCACATAACGTTATGTAACATAACCCGTAAAACTGCTGAATGACGAGTACAATAGCTCAAATAATTGTGTCCCATTTATAACAATGGAATGAGATGTGCAGTGAAGTGTTGTATGCCATTTTTCTGGTGTAATTTACATAAAGACATTAAGAGTCACCTTTAGAACAAATAAAACATTTGCCTGCCCAAACGACAAACATGGCACAAGGTCGGGCAGTGTTGCAACCTGCGTCACAACCGTCATGACCGCTCACAATCGCTCAACATGTCTGAGCAAAGAGAGCCTGTGGGAAGATTAGGGCCTGATACCAGTCACTGTTGGTAAACACCGATATAGGTGTGAAATCGTAACACTGAGCCATCAAGACGTATTTAAATCTACTGCATGTCATAGCATGGCTGTATAGGTGTGACATCGTAATACCGAGCCATCAAGACGTATTTAAATCTACTGCATGTCATAGCATGGCCGTATAGGTCTTGCTGATTCGGTTAATAAACACTTATTTACAATGTATATATCTGCATATCTGTGGTTTATTGCTTGAATATAAATGAGACAGATATGTGTAGACATGAATAAAACAAAAATGTAAAAAATGGATCTGTTTTAGCAAATGAGATGCATGTTATTAACATATTCCTGATCCACCTCCCTTCACTAGGGTGGGTGTAGCTGTAGGGTTAGGGTGCTCGTATATGCTCATTAGTTTATAAATCGGTACTCATCCCTTGAAATTGAAATGGGCAGGTACAAAAACATATCGGCTGAACAAAGAAATGTACAAAATGTGCTGTAAATAATTATATGATGGAAAATGAAACACATTTGCTGGTGGTATGTCCCTTTTAAAAATGTCCTCAGACTTGACATTTCAAACAAATTAAAATGGAAGAATATGCTAAAATTTATATTTAAAAAAAAAAAAAAAAATTCCGATTGGGCCTCCACGAGACCTAGCATCAGATATAGCCCATTTTATTTATTGATGCATTCAAAACAGGAATAATCCTATATTAGCAAACACACAACTCATTTATATAATTTGACATATTATATGATATGTATGTGTATGCCTACATGTATGTCAATTATATCAGTTAAATTAAAGTAATATTTAAAAACACAAAGTATCAATTGGCAGGATTTGAACCTACTGCGGCACTGATTCGCCTTGCATTGCACAGCAAGTAGTATTCTATGTTAATGTATATTCTGTTTACTTATACATGTAAATCTACTTCGTACATGTCCTCTACTATGCATATATACATATTTTATACCAGCCTATTTGGACATTTTTGTACTATGTAATATTGATTGATATTAATATGAGGTGTGAGATCATCAAATCAATGATTTTAGTGACCCTGCTAGCTGGAATGATTGTCAGCAGGTTTCTTCTCTCATCTCTAGCTTTATGTTTCTATGGTCTCAACACTGTGTTTAACACTGTGTAACAACTGATTAAACATCATGTTGAAGTGTTGTCAAACAACTGGTCCTGTCCCACTCTCCAGTCTATAAACACGAAGCCCGTGTTCATCATCGTAATGTCTTTATTCCGGTATAAATCTATTGTTACCTTTAAAACCTGTAAGTACAATATCTGGAGTAGAAGAGCGCAAGCCAAATTTTGTATCTTTCTTTATTATAGAAAGAAAGAAAGAAATGTTTTATTTAACGACGCACTCAACACATTTTATTTACGGTTATATGGCACCAGACATATGGTTAAGGACCACACAGATTTTGAGAGGAAACCCGCTGTCGCCACTACATGGGCTACTCTTTCCGATTAGCAGCAAGGGATCTTTTATTTGCGTTTCCCACAGGCAGGATAGCACAAACCATGGCCTTTGTTGAACCAGTTATGGATCACTGGTCGGTGCAAGCGGTTTTACACCTACCCATTGAGCCTTGCGGGTTTGGAGTCGGTATCTGGATTAAAAATCCCATGCCTCGACTGGGATCCGAACCCAGTACCTACCAGCCTGTAGACCGATGGCCTAACCACGACGCCACCGAGGCTGGTCTCTTTATTATACAGTAGAACTAAAAACACACCTTTTCATCCTCAAGTGGGGGTGGATGGACACAGCCTAACCATGACGCCACCGAGGCTGGTCTCTTTATTATAGAGTAGAACTAAAAACACACCTTTTCATCCTCAAGTGGGGGTGGATGGACACAGCCTAACCACGACGCCACCGAGGCTGGTCTCTTTATTACAGAGTAGAACTAAAAACACACCTTTTCATCCTCAAGTGGGGGTGGATGGACACAGCCTAACCACGACGCCACCGAGGCTGGTCTCTTTATTACAGAGTAGAACTAAAAACACACCTTTTCATCCTCAAGTGGGGGTGGATGGACACAGCCTAACCACGACGCCACCGAGGCTGGTCTCTTTATTACAGAGTAGAACAAAAAACATACCTTTTCATCCTCAAGTGTGGGTGGATGGACACAGCCTAACCACGACGCCACCGAGGCTGGTCTCTTTATTACAGAGTAGAACAAGAAACATACCTTTTCATCCTCAAGTGGGGGTGGATGGACACAGCCTAACCAGGACGCCACCGAGGCTGGTCTCTTTATTATAGAGTAGAACTAAAAACACACCTTTTCATCCTCAAGTGGGGGTGGATGGACACAGCCTAACCACGACGCCACCGAGGCTGGTCTCTTTATTACAGAGTAGAACTAAAAACACACCTTTTCATCCTCAAGTGGGGGTGGATGGACACAGCCTAACCATGACGCCACCGAGGCTGGTCTCTTTATTATAGAGTAGAACTAAAAACACACCTTTTCATCCTCAAGTGGGGGTGGATGGACACAGCCTAACCACGACGCCACCGAGGCTGGTCTCTTTATTACAGAGTAGAACAAAAAACATACCTTTTCATCCTCAAGTGGGGGTGGATGGACACAGCCTAACCACGACGCCACCGAGGCTGGTCTCTTTATTACAGAGTAGAACAAGAAACATACCTTTTCATCCTCAAGTGGGGGTGGATGGACACAGCCTAACCACGACGCCACCGAGGCTGGTCTCTTTATTACAGAGTAGAACTAAAAACACACCTTTTCATCCTCAAGTGGGGGTGGATGGACACAGCCTAACCACGACGCCACCGAGGCTGGTCTCTTTATTACAGAGTAGAACTAAAAACACACCTTTTCATCCTCAAGTGGGGGTGGATGGACACAGCCTAACCACGACGCCACCGAGGCTGGTCTCTTTATTACAGAGTAGAACTAAAAACACACCTTTTCATCCTCAAGTGGGGGTGGATGGACACAGCCTAACCACGACGCCACCGAGGCTGGTCTCTTTATTACAGAGTAGAACTAAAAACACACCTTTTCATCCTCAAGTGGGGGTGGATGGACACAGCCTAACCACGACGCCACCGAGGCTGGTCTCTTTATTACAGAGTAGAACAAAAAACATACCTTTTCATCCTCAAGTGGGGGTGGATGGACACAGCCTAACCACGACGCCACCGAGGCTGGTCTCTTTATTACAGAGTAGAACAAAAAACATACCTTTTCATCCTCAAGTGGGGGTGGATGGACACAGCCTAACCACGACGCCACCGAGGCTGGTCTCTTTATTACAGAGTAGAACTAAAAACATACCTTTTCATCCTCAAGTGGGGGTGGATGGACACAGCCTAACCACGACGCCACCGAGGCTGGTCTCTTTATTACAGAGTAGAACAAAAAACATACCTTTTCATCCTCAAGTGGGGGTGGATGACACAGCCCCCCATACCCAGGTTCCTACAGGCCTGCCTTTTTTAAAAACGGATATGTCAATTAGGGTATAAATTTATTATGAATGATAAATGTTACCTTTTAGGACCATAGGAACAATATCTGGAGTGGGGGTGGGGGTAGGGGTGGGGGGTGGCAAGCCAGATTTTTATCTTTATTTATTAGAGTAGGACAAAAAAACCATACATTTTCATCCTCGAGTTTACAGATCCCACCCCACCCCCTACTCCCCCATTTCCTACGGGATTTCCTTTTTCTTAAGGAATTTTTATAACAAGTAATATGTCAGTATTTAAAGCTAGCCTGTTATGTATACGTGTGACATATTTCCCCCCTGTTTTAACTTTAGCTTGAAACCCACTTTTTATGTGTGTTATTTGAACTGGATGGCCTCTGGATGCAGACCGAGAGTGTTACAAACGTGTAGTCAAGTAGGAGGAGGGAGGAACTTCATTCAACAGAATGGCTTCGAGGGGGCCATTTGGGCGCAAGTAAACTTTGATGAACGTGCGCGCCAGCCTCCGTGAAGTCCTGCACACACACACTGCGTATGATTCTCTATTGGACGACATAATCCCCATATCCTAATATGTGGCCGTCTGAAGAATGTCCGACACGATGTATTTACAAATAAAATTTCCCATTTCTTCTCCTCATCTCTGGCCCCGATGATTCCTCCATAAGATCAGTGATGCAAGTTTTCTCTCTGTGAATGCGAGGAATCACAGGGTTATAGTCGTCCTCCTCGCAGCAAATGTGATTTTGTGACGGGGTCATTTACACTTGTAATCAGCGGTGTTGTGACCTTGTTTGACCTACCTGTCTACCTGTGTGTCCGTTATCCAGTGCCATAAAAGGGAAACTGTCGACAGTGTTTCGTAACACTATCATTCTTGTCATTATGTCATGTGCAATGACATCATTTATCTCCTGAAATAAAATGTACTGTGCAGTGAGGGCTTGTATCTTGTGAAGACATATATACTGAGAGAATAAAAATAAGAAAACACTTGCTATTGGAGATGGAATTTAATTCACTATTAACATTGTAATGTTTGTATCCAATTCAAAGATGTCACACTGAATGTCAGAGGGTGGGATTTAGCTCAGTCGGTTGAGTGCTTGCTTGAGGTACTTGCGTCGCAGGATCGAACCACCTCGGTGGATACATTCAACTGATTTTTTTTTTTTTTCGTTCAAACCAGTGCACCACAACTGTCAAAAGCCATGGTATGTGCTTTCCTATCTGTGGGAAAGTACATATAAAAGATCCCTTGCTGCATTAAGAAAATGTAGCAGATTTCCTCTGTTGATTATGTGTCAGAATTACTAAATGTTTGACATCCTTTAGCCGATGATTAATTAATCAATGTGCTCTAGTGGTGTCATTAAACAAAACAAACTTTAAGTGAATGCCAGAAATGTAGGGTAGACTGTCAGTAACACAGTTAACTTCGTGACACTGTGGATGAGTGTTGTGGTTGCAGTCACTCTTTGTAATTAGTGTTGGTGTGATCCCATATATTTTTTTCATCAGTATATATTCTCCTGAAATAGTTTGAAAAACTGTCCTTAATTTATCTTCATGCATACCAAGTTTAACATATGTTAAACATTCACTAATGACTATGAAAAAAATGGCCCATTGTAGTTGCTTGATATACAACAGTTTGTATAATATTGGACAGTTCGGGAGTTATTTAGGTCAGCTCGTAAAACAAGGTCAAGGACATTGGTTAGGTATATTAGCGTTGAAAATTTGTGATTGCATGTACATAAATATTTAGTTTAAGTTAACTGTTTTCTTATATCAACCACAGATGGCGTCGTGGTTTGGCCATCGGTCTACAGGCTGGTAGGTAATGGGTTCGGATCCCAGTCGAGGCATGGGATTTTTAATCCAGATACCGACTCCAAACCCTGAGTGAGTGCTCTGCAAGACTCGATGGATAGGTGTAAACCACTTGCACCGACCATTGATCCATAACTGGTTCAACAAAGGCCATGCTTTGTGCTATCCTGCCTGTCGGAAGTGCAAATAAAAGATCCCTTGCTGCTAATCGGAAAGAATAGCCCATGTTTCCTCTCAAAATCTGTGTGGTCCTTAACCATATGTCTGACGCCATATAACCGTAAATAAAATGTGTTGAGTACGTCGTTAAATAAAACATTTCTTTCTTTCTTTCTTATATCAACCAAGGACATCAATGTGGTATTTTATTTTGTAGATTTGTGATTGCATGTACTGTACATAACAAATATTGTACATAATATATTTTGTTTAGGTTCATTATTTACTTATATTAACCAGCAGTTGTTTTCAAAACCACATAACCCTAACAATACATGTTAAGATACAATACAGACATAATGCTAACAATACATGTTAAGATACAATACAGACATAACCCTAACAATACATGTTAAGATACAATACAGACATAACCCTAACAATACATGTTAAGATACAATACAGACATAACCCTAACAATACATGTTAAGATACAATACAGACATAACGCTAACAATACATGTTAAGATACAATACAGACATAACCCTAACAATACATGTTAAGATACAATACAGACATAATCCTAACAATACATGTTAAGATACAATACAGACATAATCCTAACAATACATGTTAAGATACAATACAGACATAATCCTAACAATACATGTTAAGATACAATACAGACATAACGCTAACAATACATGTTAAGATACAATACAGACATAACCCTAACAATACATGTTAAGATACAATACAGACATAATCCTAACAATACATGTTAAGATACAATACAGACATAATCCTAACAATACATGTTAAGATACAATACAGAGCTAAAAGTTAAAATGTAGGAGCATAAGAGGGGTTGGCATTTGGATTATTATTTTTTTTTTTTTTTTGATGATGGGTTGGTATAGTATGTAAAATAATAGTTTGCCTACAAACACACAATACACTCATTATATGACTAATATTTATATTGTCTTGACATTTTGATTGTTACAAATAATTTAAATTTATAAAACACACATCAACTTATTGTGATTGTGTAATTCAACTTTTAAAGTATTATTGCTACTAAACAACTTTTGAAGTATGTGTATTTTACCAAAAGTTACCAAATAGAATATCAGAATTGAAAACCAGTAAAATCTATTACAGTAACAGCTATTATTTAAACATGGTCTCGTAATGTTGGGGAGGAATTTATTGTATCTGAATACACCATTTATTCTCAATAAAATAGCAAATTATGTGGTTTCCATAGGAATTTTGTATCAATATTTTACAGTTATCACAGTTATTATTTTACATTTGGTAGTCACCAATTTAAACTTTTTATTTCCTGTTGTGGGTAACTTCCTTCCTTTTTCATGACACCCTATCTTTTCCATCAGTACAACCAACATCCCACTATTTCTGTTCACAAGTACATTACACTGATAACAATTCTTTTAGACTCTTTTTTTTTTCAAGCATTATGATAAACTTGCTATGAAGTGATTATATGATGAGTTTCCAGGTATTTCGACTACAGATGCCAAGTAGACATATTGCCAAATGATTTGAGGAGTCAGATTTCCCCTGCTAGTATCTAAGCTGCTATGAATATGGTGTACATTTTGGCCAACTATTAGCAGCCCACAGAGGGTTGGCTAGACTCTCCGTCTGAGGAGAGAGAAAGAAAGAGAGAGAGAAAAAAAAAGAGAGCTCCATTCCAGAGAAAAGCTTGCAGGTGGGCCGTGTAGCTGAGGAATTATAGGACAGTTTATTATGTCTGATGTATGTTAACTTGGCTTCTACAGCTAAGAAAACATCAGGCCGAGTGGTATGCAGAATCGGCATGCAGACGCAGCTAGTTATTGTAGTCAAAATGGTGAGAGCATTTTAAAGCGTTGGGCCTTCGTAGAGTCAGCTAGTTATTGTAGTCAAAATGGGGAGAGTGTTTTAAAGCTCTGGGACTGAGAGGTATGCAAAGTCAGCTAGTTATTGTAGTCAAAATGGGGAGAGTGTTTTAAAGCTCTGGGACTGAGTGGTATGCAAAGTCAGCTAGTTATTGTAGTCAAAATGGTGAGAGCATTTTAAAGCGTTGGGCCTTCGTAGAGTCAGCTAGTTATTGTAGTCAAAATGGGGAGAGTGTTTTAAAGCTCTGGGACTGAGAGGTATGCAAAGTCAGCTAGTTATTGTAGTCAAAATGGGGAGAGTGTTTTAAAGCTCTGGGACTGAGTGGTATGCAAAGTCAGCTAGTTATTGTAGTCAAAATGGGGAGAGTGTTTTAAAGCTCTGGGACTGATTGGTTTGCAAAGTCAGCTAGTTATTGTAGTCAAAATGGGGAGAGTGTTTTAAAGCTCTGGGACTGAGTGGTTTGCAAAGTCAGCTAGTTACTGTAGTCAAAATGGGGAGAGTGTTTTAAAGCTCTGGGACTGAGAGGTATGCACAGTCAGCTAGCTATTGTAGTCAAAATGGAGAGAGTGTTTTAAAGCTCTGGGACTGAGTGGTTTGCAAAGTCAGCTAGTTACTGTAGTAAATGGGCAGAGTGTTTTACAGCTCTGGGACAGAGTGGTATGGAAAGTCAGCTAGTTATTGTAGTCAAAATGGGGAGTGTTTTAAAGCTCTGGGACTGAGTGGTTTGCAAAGTCAGCTAGTTACTGTAGTCAAAATGGAGAGAGTGTTTTAAAGCTCTGGGACTGATTGGTTTGCAAAGTCAGCTAGTTATTGTAGTCAAAATGGGGAGAGTGTTTTAAAGCTCTGGGACTGAGTGGTTTGCAAAGTCAGCTAGTTACTGTAGTCAAAATGGGGAAAGTGTTTTAAAGCTCTGGGACTGAGAGGTATGCACAGTCAGCTAGCTATTGTAGTCAAAATGGAGAGAGTGTTTTAAAGCTCTGGGACTGAGTGGTTTGCAAAGTCAGCTAGTTACTGTAGTAAATGGGCAGAGTGTTTTACAGCTCTGGGACAGAGTGGTATGGAAAGTCAGCTAGTTATTGTAGTCAAAATGGGGAGTGTTTTAAAGCTCTGGGACTGAGTGGTTTGCAAAGTCAGCTAGTTACTGTAGTCAAAATGGAGAGAGTGTTTTAAAGCTCTGGGACTGAGTGGTTTGCAAAGTCAGCTAGTTACTGTAGTCAAAATGGGGAGAGTGTTCTAAAGCTCTGGGACAGAGTGGTATGCAAAGTCAGCTAGTTATTGTAGTCAAAATGGCGAGTGTTTTAAAGCTCTGGGGCTCAGTAATGGTTGGATATCTTCCTCTAAACACAAAATAATTACAGGTGCATTTTTGTGAGTGAAAAATCAATTCCTTTTTAATGCAACCACTAGAACACAGATAGGACAACACATGCCACAGCCTTTGTCACATGGGATGGTGTGTGTATGTGTAAGTATGTATCAATAATATAATTATTTACTGTCGTACATCAAAAGAGAAAAATGTATTCACAATCATTCAGTAATAATATTACAATAATATAATTATTTACTGTCATATAATCACATATAAAAGACAATCATTAAAATCTCTAAGTAAATATTGTGATGATAGTATTGACATTGATAATTAAATGGAATGTGAGATGTTTCCATTTGGTGGTGAGCTATTTGGCTTGCAGACCTTATGACAGTAAGAATTAAATGGAATGTGAGATGTTTCCATTTGGTGGTGAGCTATTTGACTTGCAGATCTTATGACAGTATCAACATTAAGAATCAAATAGAATGTGAGATGTTTCCATTTGCTGGTGAGCTATTTAACTTGTAGACCTTATGATTATATGACATTAAGAATTAAATAGAATGTGAGATGTTTCCATTTGCTGGTGAGCTATTTGGCTTGCAGACCTGCTGTTAAGTGGAATGGTCATTATGAGGAGTGGAAAATGTTTTGAGATGGCAACACACACAATCACACAGCATTCTTCTCACAGACTTGTCACCCTCCAGTGTTTGGCCTGTATCAGCAAACAATGTGTCCTTGTTGCACCTTGTCCTACCCTCAGTAGCTGGGTATACACTGGAAGATGGTCTGCAGTAAACCCTCCACTGTTAGTTGGGAGGTTTGGGAAGTGAAGTATGAGCAGTGTCTTTAGCTATAGGCCTTGTTACTACCCTCTGTAGCTGGATCTTCATAGTCAGAAGAGCTGGAATGGGCCTGCAGTGATTTGGGTTTGGGAAGTATCAGAAATAGAAATGGTGGTGTTTCAGTTGCACCTCAGTGTACCCTCTGTAGCTGTGTGTTTGTAGGAAGTTATTTTTCTGAGTCCGGAATCCTCAATGATGGTAACGCAGTCATTCATATTGGCAAGGCAGTTACCACCGCAACTCTGAATGAATAAGTTCACACACAAACTAAACAAATGTCAATAAGCGCAAACATGGGTTTCGCAAAG